>NW_011889372.1:66792-69303 GCF_000151845.1 Pteropus vampyrus | reverse complement strand
TCTTATTCAATATAGTGTTGGAATTCCTAGCCAGAGCAATCAGGCAGGAGAAAGAAATAAAAGTCATCCAAATTAGGAATGAAGAAGTCAAATTGTCATTTTTTGCAGATGATATGATTTCTCTATACAGAAAGCTCTAAAGACTGCAACCAAGAAAAAAAAAAACTGTTAGAAATAATGAAAAGAATAAAGTTGCAGGATACAATATTATTGTACAAAAATCCATTGTGTTCCTATACCCTAACAATACATTTCAGAAAAAGAAATGGAAAAAAAAATGCTCCTTTTGCAATAGCAACA
Organism: Pteropus vampyrus; assembly: GCF_000151845.1. NCBI lineage: Eukaryota > Metazoa > Chordata > Mammalia > Chiroptera > Pteropodidae > Pteropus > Pteropus vampyrus. The sequence continues at coordinate 69,003 of NW_011889372.1, read as the reverse complement.
AAAGGAATAAAATACTTAAGAAGAAACTTGACAAAGCATGTGAAGGACCTATACACTGAAAACTATAAGACCTTATTAAAAGAAAGTTAAGACACAAAGAAATGTAAAAATATTCCATGTTCATGGATTAGAAGAATCAATATAGTTAAAAGAGACTTATTACCCAAAGCACTATACAAATTTAATGTAATCCCTATAAAAATTCCAATAGCATTTTTTAAAGAATAGAACACAAAAGAAATCATTAGTTTTATATGGAATCACATAACACCTCAAATAGCCAAAGCAATCCTGAAAAAAAAGATCGAGGCCGGAAGCATCATAGTGCCCTATTTCAAATTATACTACAAAGCAACAATAATCAAAACAGCATGGTATTGGCAGAAAAACAGACACACAGACCAAAGGAACAGAATTCAGAGCCCACAAATAAATCCACATATGTATGGGCAAATAATTTTTGACAAAAGATCCAAAAACATATAGCGGAGAAAGGAAACCTCTTCAATAAATGGTTTATGAGAAAACTGGAAGGACACATGAAAAAGAATGAATCTAGACTGTTATCTGTCATCGTACACCAAAATTAACACAAAACGAATCAAAGACCTAAATACAGGACCCGAAACAACAAATAGCAAAGAAGAAAACATAGGTACTAACTGATGGACTTTGGATTTAGAGATTTAATGAATTTGACCTCAAAGGCGAGCAAAGTAAAAGCAAAAATAAATGAATGGGACTATATCAAATTCAAAAGCTTCTGTGATTAGGGGGATCGTTTTATGAACTATATAGATGTCTAACCAATGTGCTTTATATTTGAAACTAATTTAAATAAATAAATTAAAAAATAAAAAAATTCAAATAAAAGAAAGCTTCAGTGCAGCAAAAGAACCCATCAACAAAACGAAGAGGCGACCATCTGAATGGGAGAAGATATTTGCAAACAACACCACTGATAAGGGGCTAATATCAAATTTATACAAAGAACACATACAACTCAACAACAACGTTAAAAACAATTCAATTAAAAAATGGGCAGAAGACCTGAACAGACATTTCTCTAAAGAAGACATACAAATGGCCAACAGATATATGAAAAGATACTCAACTTCACTAGCTGTTAGGAAAATGCATATCAAAACCACAGTGAGATACCACATTACATCTGGTTACAATGGCAATTATCAACAAGACAAGTAATTACAAGTGTTGCAGAGGTTGTAGTGGGGAAAGGAGTCCTCATACACTGCTGATGTGAAAGTACATTGCTACAGACACTAGGGAAAACAGTGCCGTGTCCTTTTTCTACCCTACAGCGTGACATGTTCCGGAGATGGGGACCTTGAGGTTTCAAGGAATGCATCGTCAAGAACGAGGACGTGGCATGTGTTTAGGGATAACTGGTTTCTTAGAAATGATCCTATTAATAGGGAGAATTTGGGTAGCACAAATTCTAGTAAGTGTAAACGCTATACAAATGGATTTCCTCAAAATTGGCTCTGAGGAAAACATAGTAAATTCCCTGCGTATGGAATCAGCTCTAGTCACCCTGACGTGTCCAGAATGCGTAAACCCTTTATTTGAACAATTATTAAGGGAAATTCCTTTTGATGTGCCTCTTAAAGATGTTATGAATAAATTGTAACAAGCTGAATTACTAGAACCAGTTTATACTCCTGTTCCCACGCAGTTAGTAGAAAAATTAGTAAAGGATAAGAAATTTACTCATAAGCCTGTGCCTACTATGGAAAGGCCTCCTTTTGTGGCCTAGTGGATAAATAGAAAACTCTGGTATCCACCTAGGGGGGCTAATGGTATGAAAAGATTCCCTGATCTTCCTTTGCCTTATACAGGAGCTTATAATAAAGATAGTATACGTATAGTGAATAAAGATAGAATTCATATGCCTTATAGTAGTTTAAGTTTCCTAGAAAGGCTGGCTAGGTCAGGATATCCTTGGTGCTTAAAAAACAAAGGAACAGAAACTTAGCTTATGAAAGCAGCTTTGTAAAACTGATTTTTGTAAATATTTTCCTCATTACTGCACCAAGGAAACTTTTGAACAGCTATGAGAAAAGTTCAGCTTGAACTTTAGATATAGCATAAATCAAATAGCATTTAAAAGATTTCTTCAGGCAGAAAGAAGAACAATGTCTGCCCACAAGCCAATGCTTGCTGTTATGAATACATCTATCTATCACCTTT
>NW_011889372.1:55593-58848 GCF_000151845.1 Pteropus vampyrus | reverse complement strand
CTTTCATAAACATTTATTGAATGAATGAGTGTCTTCTTCAAAATTGATACAATAGTTTTTGAAAATTTAAAAAAAACTCTCTATTTTTTATTTTATTTTATTTTATTTTATTTTATTTTATTTTTTTCTTGTATGTACATCTTAGACAAACTTCATATGTGCTTTTGTCTTGTGCCCTAAGTTGTATAAGTATCAAGGACAGGGATCATTTGATGTAGCAATGTCTCAGATCCTCTATTTCTCATCATTCTGCTCCAATTTTATCAAGATATCTCTAGGATCAAGCGCTCTGGGGCTATACTATACTTTACAGTCTTCACATTCCTTCTTGCTATCACCGTGAAGAACAGAAATGGTGCTATTGACAACTGTACAGACACTGCATGAACGGTAGTTGGGGTTAATGCACCAGGACCAGCTCAAGGGTCACTGGAAAAGAATACTCAATCTTGATGTGTTCATAACTCCGTGCTAGTTAAAACTGAATTTTTTTAAAAAATTCAAATTGCCCAATTGATATAGTTTAAATTAAAAAGGGTTAATTATTAACAAAAATGTGTTCAATAGAAAAATGAGCAATAGTATGTACATTGGTATTCCTCTTGTAATGATTTATATTTGCTCTCTGTATATCTATAAAATAAACTGGAACTGTATTCTAAACACAATTTTAGTATTGTCATCGATGAGTAGCTGCTAAGTAATCCTTACTTTATTCCGATAACTTAATTAAGCCAATTGCTTATGTCATTCTCACTATAATCAATTGACAAATCAGTTATAAAAAAATACCACAATTTCAGATTTCGAAGAGTGTTTATTTTATTTTATGTTGTTGTCAAGAAAGGAACATGAAGGCACTCTTTTCTGGTTCCAGGAGGACAGAGTCATGGATTGTACAAAGTTTTTTATTTAGGGCTCTTCCTTAATTTTATATGTCCTTTAGTGCATAAAAAGTGCTAATTGTTATATACATCCAAGCACCATAAGAAGGAAACAGTACATTTAGAGCATGCAATTTTTGGCAGATTATTTGTCTTCGATTACTGATTAAAGAGAGTTTTAATAAAAATATTTTCTTACTCTTAACTATTTTCTTTTATAATCCCAAATCACAGAACAACATACCAGGACCTCTCAATCATTGTCAAAACATCTTTCCCACTCAGTTACTTTACTGAAATGTATTAAGTATATTTATATCTATAAAATTAAGCTTATTCACATTACATGAAATTGGGTTCAATGGCCGTCTTTTACATATCTGTTTAAGGAAAAAATATTTTCCTTGCTTTTCTTTGCTTTACCTTTTTCTTTAAAGATACTGAACAAATAGCTTTTACACATGATCAAGAAAGCAGGATTTTTGCTTTTATTTGTGTTCTATTTTCGTTTTTAAAAAACAATCATGTTTACCAAAATAAATCAAACAGAAAAAGTTGGGAACCATATGATTTTACTTACATGTGGGATATAAAACTGAAAACAATAAACAAACAAAATGAACAAACAAAAACCCATAGTCCCAGACAATAGTTTAATGGTTACCAGGGAGAAAGGGGAACGGGATGGTAGATAAAGATAACGGGGGCAAACATGTGGTGATGGAAGGAAATTCAGATTTGGATGGCGAACGCACAACACAATATACATGATGTATTGTTGCATTATACACTTGAAACCTTTGTAATTTTATTAACCAATGTCACCCCGATAAATTTAATTTAAAAATTAATATAAAAAATTTAAAAAGCTAAAGATGGGAGACAATTTAAGACAAAAACTGGACTTTGAAATGAAACAGACCAGAGTTCAAAGTTGTTTACTATTATTTCCTTGTTACTTGTGTCTCCTTTGACTACTGAATTCACTGTGGTGATCACTTCGTAAGTTGTATTAATGTTTAATCACTATGTTATACGCCTGAAACTAATACAATATTGTATGTCAACTATAATTTAAAAAATTAAAAAAATATTTTTAAAAAGTTACTTAATCTTTTTAAGCCTCAGTGTCCTCATCTCTTTATCATGGGTTTAATATATTCATATATATACGAAATCAGGCATATATGATTGTTCAAGACAGTTTCTAAGACCATACAGAGCCAACTAAGCCCCTATCAAGGATTGAAACCCTGGTGCTAAAAGAAAATATGGTATATCCTTCATGGCATTATGGTATGAAATGGAGTCTCCAGGATCCACCTTCATCTACATTAGAGCCTGCTCCCCAATCTGTCAGATTCCAGTTCCTGATCAGGTGATGTTTGAAGCTCTCCCTTAGGACTTGTTTTTCCTGACCCTGCCTTCACTCTTGGTTACAGCTGAACAGAGGTTTCTTGATTGATGGCTACCCATGCTGGCCACACCATTTCCATGTCCAGGCCAGATACCTGAAACTTCCTACTGACCTAAGTTCCAGACCCCACATTGACCCCCAAAATAGAATTTAAATGATTAATCCCAGAGTACCCCATTTCATGTTATTCTGTTTGATCCTATCCCAAGTGCCGTGGCTGTAATGGCACACTTCGCTGCAAAAGAACTGATATTTATCTATTATGACGAACCCAACACTTTAGACATTTACTCCTCAGTATTTAGGACAAAACTCTTGCCTCTCATTATCCTGCCATTTCATTATTCACTGTGGAAACCACCTTGGCCAGAGTCCTAAGTTACCCCTGATCTGTTGGACAAAATTCTTCTTGGAAAGATAGTTTCAGTGCAGTACATAGAACTGTGACCTAGATTCATAAACTAACATACATTTTCACTATCCGAAGGCTTTCTTCACGAGTCCATCCTCTCTCCCATGACTCAACTTCATCCGTGGGCTTAATGTTTTCTTTAGACTTTCCAGCCTTACCTTCTATAGCATCAATTCTGCAGAATCTAGGCACACTGTCATCCACCATTCGTAGGCTCCAGTTCCCATCTCTGGCTCCCAGGACTCAGGCTCCTTCAGCAATTGTGTGTAACAAGTCAGTGTCATAAGCCAATTCTTTCATCAAAGTTCCTAATTTTTTGCTGAGGAATCGGTATCCCTAAGGATAAGCACAACTAGAGATGACAGTGGGGTCTATGAATAATGGTACAAGAAGTGAGCTCTATACTGGTGAAAAGCTAGCTAGCAAAATTTGTTAAATCAAAACTGTAATAATTCTCACTATAGTGATAATAATATGGTTCCATCTTAAGAATAGCAAATTTAACTTAGCCTTAGATCCCTTATCAAACCATGTTATGACCT
>NW_011889372.1:55082-55543 GCF_000151845.1 Pteropus vampyrus | reverse complement strand
ATTTCACTTTTATTAATTTCTCACAGGACAGAGGAGGTCATGCACAGTATTATACACACATAATTGGTTTGTATAAAATAAAGCGATAGGACGTATGAGTCATTTGACCTCTCAAAGACCAATCCTGTTAAAGCAAATGGAGACAGATTTCAGAGATAGTCAAGGGAAATAAAGATCAAAGACAACCATAAGCAATATCTCAATTTCTAGAAAAGTGGGATGGGGGCACGGTTCTCACATGATCCTCTCAGTTTATGGGATGTGGGCAGATGAGGACTTTTGTCATGTGTCTTACACAGCTGTTCTGTTAGTAAATAGACATGAGAATTCCACTTGATTAGAGGAAAGTAGTTCACATAGAAATACGTAAACTTTTTTTCCCCTCTCTGTCACTTGTGCCACCAACATGCCCGCTGACAGGTCTCAAACATTCTTCACAAACTCACCCGAGCACAGCAGCT
>NW_011889372.1:52138-54918 GCF_000151845.1 Pteropus vampyrus | reverse complement strand
TTAGATCCCTTATCAAACCATGTTATGACCTGGAGTAGAAATAACAATATTGAGTCTGCATCTACTCCCAACTCATTATACCTGTGACTTTCAACATATCGCTTTTCCTCCTTCAGCCTCATATACACTGTCAAAAGAGGGGCTTAAAGCAGATAATCTTCATTGTGTATTCCAGCTACCATATTCTATACATGTGTTGGTATGAATCTATTAATGCATAGACCTACTTCTATTTGAAGTGATTGAAAAAATGGCAGGTGGTTGAGAATACATTCATACCAATGAAATACATTGCATCTATAGGGCGATTTTACTTGAAATGGAAGTGGCAATGATGATAGAGAGATAGATAGCATATATTAAAGGACTTCCATTACCATCAAGCTGGACCCATTAAACTGGCCTTCTAGTCTGCATCTTTACTTAAGAGAGGCTTCATAAAAGTAGACATCCAACTTATTAGTATAAAGGAAATCAAGTACTTGCAGGAATTCATCATTCTGAACCTATATTGATATGATTCTATCAATGCATAGACCCACTCCTATCTTTGGAGAGATTTTTAAAAAATGCAGACATTTGCAAATTTATTCGTAACAAAGGAATACATTACATTTCTAGGCAAATTTGACCTGAAATGGAAGTGGCAATGATGACAGAGATAATTTCACAGGTTGCAGTACCCCAATACCATCAAATTTGATCCATTTTACTAATAGTGATAGCGGAAGTATGGATTTGCAGACTTCTATAGAAAACCATATAATGACAGTACTAAATCTAAATTTTACACACATACACACATGAATACATTTTCAACTCCTGGTTTTATATACAAGATAAATGACTCTATATCTCTACCAAAAACATGTGCAGGAATGTTCACATTCACATGATTGGTGATAGAAAAAGAGAAACTAACTCAACAGTCTATCAGCATTAAAGTAGATAAATGATGATATATCTGTACAAAACTTTTACAAGAATGAGAATGAATGTACCACAACTCTATACAACAACATGGACGGATTGTACAAGTGTGCTGTTGAATAAAACAGTACATGCTATAGGTATCTTCTCATGTGTAGTACCAAAAATACGAAAATAATATTCCATGATAATAGCCAAGAGGGTAATTAGTCTTTTAGGGTAATAGATTAGTAATTTAAGAGGGAGCATGTAGAAAGCTTTGGTGATTCTATTTTATGTTCTGGGTCCTGGTTATGGGTATACTTTTTTAAAATTTCTGTAGTGTAACTCCCCATGATAATCTCAGGATTTGTTCTTGTTGTCGCAAATGACAGTATTTCATCTCTTAAGGTAGAGTAATATTCCATGGTATAAATGTACCACATCTTCTTTATCCAATCATCTATCGAAGGATACTTCGGTTGTTTCTATGTCTTAGCCACCATGAATAATGTGCTTTGGATTTTATACTGAATCCCATAGTTTCCATAATAATGAATCCTATAATATAGAGGAATAAAATGCTAATTGAGTAAACATACACATACTTCATCAAAAGCTTCAAAGCTTTCATAAAAAAAAAAAAACAGTAGGGGTTAAAAATCAGGAAAAAAAAAAAGTTAAAATGTAGTATGCAGAAGAAATATTTCCCAGATGAAGATGTTTATACTCAGATCTAAAAAAAAAAAAAAAACTGCAAGTTGGAGAAACAAAGGAATTCTAGGCAGAGGGTCTGACTGTTACAGAGTCTTGAGGTGAATAGTTCTATATCTTTTTAGAATTAAAGAAGTACAACATAGTTAGTTTACAAAGAACAATGAAAAGTGCCTTGGTAAATTATATCATTGTGCAGTAATTTTAAACCATCAACTTCTCTGTCCATTCCCCCAGGAAGCTTGCCTTCCCGTCTTCCCATTTCTTACCTCTGGTTAAATGTCTCTTTTTAAGATCCCAGACAACTATTTCATTTAAACATTGTTTCGATAGCACTCTGTTTATTAAATCTCAGTTTCCAATCTAAGATTGTGAGAATTCTTAGCTCAAGGACTGTGCATTCCAGCTTTGTTTTCCCAAGGACCTGCATAATTTGGGGGACAGAAATGGCAAAACAAATTACATAAATAAAAGAAACAGTAAATAACACTTAAGTTTCTATTAGATGTCACTAACACAAAATTAACCAAACATATTGTATGAGGCTTGGTCATATATGTAACTCTTCAGAAAGTACATAAAATGGTTGTAGACACTAAGGTAATAAATCTGAAATGACCTACATATTAATTACACTAGAAGTAAAGATCATTTTTCGTCTCTGCCCCAGTATCTGATCATCAAAGCACTGGATCAGTTGAGATAATATAGAAATGGTCAAGTATTTGAAGGACTGTATAATATTCAAGGACACTCTTAATTTTTCATTGCAATTGTCTAAGTTAATAGACACTAGATTTCTTAGACATTTTTAGCTGCCAACTGTAAATTCATTTTTGTGAAAACATTTCAGATTAGAAGTAAAGCCCAAGAAGATTCTCTGGTTTTCAAGGGGGCATTGGTTGGATACCATGACCTCTCACATAGTAGCATGCTGGGAAAACACCTATGAAGAATATTTTTTATATTTAAAAGACTTTAAGGGTTTCCACCTGAACCATATCTTCTCATTTAACATGTAGTTTTTAAAATGGTTACTTATGAGTAACAGCCAGGTAGAAAACATGTTTTTTTAAAACATTATCACAACATATATTTTTTTTTTTATAAACAACCATCTCTGTGCATGTAACTACATTAGTAGAAACAGCCTTTGA
>NW_011889372.1:51766-52088 GCF_000151845.1 Pteropus vampyrus | reverse complement strand
CTGTGCATGTAACTACATTAGTAGAAACAGCCTTTGAGGGCTGTTTCTTTCTATTCTTTGTTGAACATCCACTAATCTAGTAATAGGAAAATATTTAAAAACATTATTTATGATTATTAATTAATGAAAATTATATGGTAAGGATTGTGAGGATATAGAAAAGCATATCTACATCTATGTAGAGATAGATGATATATGATGATAGATGATAGATGATAGATAGCTAGGTAGATGATAGATAGATAGATGATAGATAGATAGATAGATAGATAGATAGATAGATAGATAGATAGATAGATCGGTGATACATAGATAGATGATA
>NW_011889372.1:51184-51716 GCF_000151845.1 Pteropus vampyrus | reverse complement strand
AAAAACATATCTATATCTATGTAGAGATAGATAGATGATATATGATGATAGATGATAGATAATGATAGATGATAGATAAAGATAGATAGATAGATAGAAGGATAGATAGATAGATAGATAGATGATAGAGAGATAATGTATATAGATATATTTAAAATACACAAACATTGATAAAGAGTGTAGTAGGAGTCATGGTTGTTATATAGCTGAAAAACAGTTATGCCGTATTAATTATTTGAAATACAGTAACTTTAAAAAATAGGTACAAGGAGGACATGCTGAACTTCTTTTATATCCCTAAAATCAGGGAATAAATCTCCCATGAGTAAGGTACCATTTCATGTAAAACGTACCACAGGGGCAGAAGGCAGAGATAGGGAATTCAGGGCAGGAAAGGCTGTATAAAGAAACATTGTTACTTCAATAATTCACTATTCCAAGTCCTAACACCTTTGTCATGACTACTCACAAATCAAAAAAGTAGAAAAACTTCTTTAAGTTTCACATTTTTTATGGAGTTACTATACATGCA
>NW_011889372.1:48902-49984 GCF_000151845.1 Pteropus vampyrus | reverse complement strand
CATAGAATAGTTCCATGGAGAGTGTTTCAGGTTTTGGTAAACAGTAAAGACACCACACAAGAAAAGAATACCACGATAATTTTCATTGAACTTCTATGAAGTATCATCGTCAGTGACAAAACCAACTTATTTTCTTTTATAAAAACATACAAAATTATATATCACATGGGAAGTCTATTTCTGTTAGGAGTCACAGTCTCTGAAATGCTCATTATTTTCTGTTTGTTTGTTTTTTTTTTTTTTCTTCAGCATTTGTGGCTGGGACGTTTTTGTTTTTGCAAATTGACTTGCTTTATTTTAAAAAGAACAAATATATGCCATCAAAAATTTGTCTAGAACATATATATGTTTTTCTAATATATATGTATAACTAAAACTTTCAAATGTTTCTAAAAACAAAAACTATTTACTATCAGACTGTAGACAACTGCAGAATTTTATTATTAATTTATAAATCTCCAGCAGTTTATTATATGCAAGACATTTTCAAGATATTCTTGTGAAATTAGTAAAGCATACAACTTTCATAGAATACTTACTTAAATGATTAGCCTTTATTTTATTAAAATTCCACCATGCTTATACAACAGATATGCAACCCACAGTCCCTACTTTTCTTGTTTCCTGCAGCAGGGAGACTTACTAAACCTGGTTTTCCCGAATAGTATTAGCATGGCCCTGAATTTGGATGATAATGGTCCAGGCCTCAGGGCCAGGTGACCACTGTTTGGAAGAAGGAGTTTCTGAGTAGACGGTTGTTTACTTAGTATTATGTTCAGGGGCAGCAATAATATCAGGAAAACCATGAACATACAAAATTTTTCTCACTTGTTTGTCTCTTATGTCTTAAATTCTACCTGAAGACTTCTTTTTCAACCCATAATTAATGAAAACCATTCTGTTAAAATGCAAACCCTTTTAGGAGAAATTTAGATTACCCAGTTTTCAGCAATATATTGCTACCCATGCTCCAGTTAGACTGTAAGACTTGCAAGAGATTCCATGTTTATAGAGATGAAGTCGAGATCCTGCCTAAAGGGAGTGTGGCCACAGGAAATCAGCATCTGTGGGGACAGGGAGCA
>NW_011889372.1:47315-48852 GCF_000151845.1 Pteropus vampyrus | reverse complement strand
AGATAGATAAAAGATAGATACATAGATGATAGATGGATGATAGATAGCTAGGTAGATGATAGATAGATAGACAGATAGATAGATAGATAGATAGATAGATAGATAGATAGAAAGATAGATAGATAGATGATAGATAGATTGATAGATAGATAGATAGATAGATAGATGATTCATATATAGATATAGCTATATGATACATGGATGATAGATAATAGATGATTGATAGATGATAGATAAATGACAGATGATAGATATGTAGATAGATAGATACGTAGATAGATAGATAGATAGATTGGTGATACATAGATAGATGATAGATAGATAGATAGATAGATAGATAGATAGATAATGTATATAGATAGATTTAAAATACACAAATATTGATAAAGAGTCATGGATGTTATATAGTTGAAAAACAGTTATGCCATATTAATTATTTGAAATAAAGTAACTTTTAAAAATAGGTACAAGGAGGTCATGCTGAACTTCTTTTGTTATCCCTAAAATCGGGGAATAAATCTCCCATGAATAAGGTACCATTTCATGTAAAACGTACCACAGGGGCAGAAGGCTTAATACAGAGATAGAGAATTCAGAGCAGGGAAGGCTGTATAAACAAACTTTGTCACTTCACTAATTCACTATTCCAAGTCCAAACACTTTTGTCATGTCAACTCACAAATCTAAAACGTAGGAAAACTTCTTGCTTTACTCGCTTCTTTAAGTTTCACATTTTTTTATGGACTTACCATAGATGCAAAATTAAATTTATTCTTCAACTGTTAATTTGTCTTATGTCAGGTTAATTAAGTTGTCTTATGTCTTATGTCAGGCAGCCAAAGAACTTAGAAAGGCAGAAGGGCAAAGTTTGCCCCCAACACATACAGTTAAAAAAAATATCGTAATGAAGGTGGTTCCCATGTACTTGTGGGAAAGGAATCAGACACAACTAATGAAAAAAGCAATGTGTAAGATTGGCATATTTCTGAAAAAGAGATGAAGGAGATGTATCAGAGGTGGAAGAAACAGGTGAATGTTGAAAAGGAGATGAAAATCATTAAGTAGAGGATCTATTTGAATTTTGTTAGACATTTGGATTCACTGGAGGAGGATGTAGATTCAGATAGCCATAAAGCATAGCATTAAAAGAAATCCTGGTAAATTTTTGACACTGATCATCATTTCAGTAAAAAAAAGTGAAGAATTAAAAGTTCGGCCTTTGCCAGAGTCATTGCAGCGTTCACAGGGGAAAATTCAGAACCAGAAATCCAATTAATTCTGTTTTCAAAATACAGAAGAGTGAAGGCAGAGGCTTTAGAGATTTAAGTCCCAGCTGTCACTAGGAAAGAATAAAATGCAATCTGCCTGTTGTTCATGTACAAGAGATAATGACAGAAAGACCTGCTCATTTCAGGTAAGTTTCTAAATGGGCACAATTTAAAAATATAGGGGGAAGGAAAACCTTGCCTTTTGGACAAATGAACCAAGTCTTGAGAATTCTGTAAGTGAAGCGTTTTCTATCTGCTTACTCAGTTAA
>NW_011889372.1:43228-44328 GCF_000151845.1 Pteropus vampyrus | reverse complement strand
TTGTATAATGCAGGTCATTCAGGAGACAGTGAAGTGCTACCCCCTCCTGCAGGTAGAGCTGCCTGCAAAAAAAGGTCAGGAGGCATGGACAGGTACTAATATTTTTTGCTGTTCTAATAATTTCATTTTAGATTGTTTAGTTCTTTTATCCTTTTTCGACTGAAAAAATGTTATAAAACAAGAGGTATGTATAAAATATTATACAGATTTTTAATTACTTTTATCAATGTATTTGTCTAGAATACATATATAAATAAATGACAAGAATACAAGAGAAGACAAGCATGGATGGTGAAGGCGGCTAACCATTTTTTGTTCATGTGTTTTTAATCTCTTACTTGTACTTTCTTACATTCTTTAAACTCTTTACATTTTTAAGGAAGGTATTTTTTTAGAAGATGTGTTTCTGAGACTGACATCATAATGAGTTTACGCCAAGGGCTTGGTGACCTGCATTTTGATCACTAAATCAATATTCAGATGTTCTTTATCTTTATTTCATCTATCTTTACCTTCAATTTTCTTATATTCTCACAGAGTAGGGGAGGTGATGTATGATATTATATACAACGTAATTGGTTTGGGTAAAATAAAACTGTGGGACATAATTCAACTGGCCTCTCAAAGACTAATAGTTTTAAAGCTAAGGGAGGCAGAGTTCAGAGTTATTCAAGGGAAATAAAGACTAAAGAAATAAATGAATAAAACAATTATTAAAAATTCTAGGGAATTGGGAGGAAGCATAGTTCAGACAGGAATCACTCTGAGTTTATGGGGCTTAAACATGGGGATTTTCATAATTTGTCTTACACATCTGATTTGTTGGTGAATAGATCATATGGATCCTGGCAGATTAGGATGGAGGGACTCACTCTCTAAACTGTAGTCCCTTTCTTGTCCCTCTGCCACCTCTGCTACTAGTATCCCTGGGCTGATTATGTCCCAGCTGTTATTTAGAATCTCCTCGAAGTAACAGCAGCTGTCAAAGGAAGCGTTTTTGACCCTGGCATATTCTTGACTGCGCTCACTGGCATATCGCTCATGAAGACCCTTGCACCCTATTCTGCAGCAAACATCACCCTCCCTGCTTCGGTGGGTCC
>NW_011889372.1:41458-42667 GCF_000151845.1 Pteropus vampyrus | reverse complement strand
TACAATACTATACAATTTTTGGCAGTATTATTATCATTATCATTTTATCAACTTATTGATATATTTGTTAAATTAGATATATTTCCAGGGAAGTCAATTTAAATTTTTTTAAAAGACAGTGTTGTTTATCTCTTTTTCTAATTACTGAGAAAGGGAAAGAACCAGTAGTTTAACTATTAAGACAGTAAGACGGTGTTAACCCGCCACTTCCGTTTCTTTCACAACCAGGGGCTTCCAGAACTCAGTGATGGCTGTTGAGAACTGCACCGTGTTTACTGACTTCATATTCGTAGGACTCTCTGGCAGACGGGACGTGCAGCTGGGCCTCTTTGTGCTCTTTCTGCTGGTTTATGGCATCACTGTGATTGCCAATGTGGGGATGATCCTTCTGATCAGCACAGACCTCAGACTCCACACGCCCATGTACTATTTCCTGAGCAATCTGTCTTTCTGCGATGTCTGCTACTCCTCCACGGTCTCTCCCAAGATGCTAGTCGATTTCTTATCTGAGCGAAAGAGAATTTCATATAATTTCTGTGCAATGCAGATGTATTCTTTTGGTGCCTTTGCAGATGTGGAATGTGTCATGTTGTCTGTCATGGCATATGACCGTTATGTAGCCATTTGCAATCCACTTCTTTATACAATTACCATGTCCAGGAGTGTCTGCACACAGCTGGTGTCCATTGTGTACATCCAAGGTTTGGTAGATTCAGCAATCCAAACCTCTTGCACATTCCGATTGTCATTTTGCAATTCTAATATCATCAATCACTTTTTCTGTGACTTCCCACCCTTACTAGCCCTCTCGTCTTCAGATACCTCTGTCAATGAGATAATGATGTTCACTTACGATAGCTGTGTTCTGGGGTTCAGTATTGTCACTGTGCTCCTCTCCTACAGCTACATTATAACTACCATCCTGAGAATGAAATCAGCAGAGGGGAGACACAAGGCCTTCTCTACCTGTGCCTCTCACTTAACCGCTGTGGCTATATTTTATGGGACACTCTTGTTCATGTATTTCCGACCCAGCTCCAGTTACTCCATGGACACAGACAAAATAGCCTCTGTTTTCTACACAGTTGCCATCCCCATGTTAAACCCACTGATTTACAGCTTAAGGAATAAAGATGTGAAGGGTGCCCTGAAAAAATCAATTAGCACTAAATTATGTTCTGGGTGAAACTGTGTTTTTACCCCAAAGTG
>NW_011889372.1:41091-41408 GCF_000151845.1 Pteropus vampyrus | reverse complement strand
ACTAAATTATGTTCTGGGTGAAACTGTGTTTTTACCCCAAAGTGTGTATTGATAGATTCTGAGAGCTCACATTCAGGTACTTTGACAAAGCTTCTCGTAGCATCCCCATACAAACTTCTGGATATTTCGCCTTTGCGCCTAAACTGAGTGCAAGAAGGAGTAACTATTGGTCTTAGTTTTCTCTCCAAACTAAGCGAAAGTAATAATATTTTCTCTCTGCTATTTTGTAGAGAGGATCTTTTTATGCCGACCTTCTCTGTTCATGAGTAAGGCCCAGTGAGATATCAAAGAAATAGCAACCACGACCTCCCCCACGC
>NW_011889372.1:40735-41041 GCF_000151845.1 Pteropus vampyrus | reverse complement strand
CCACGACCTCCCCCACGCCCACCCCTTATCAATTCAAAGTTCCCTCTTTAAGGTTCCTTTAAATATGTATACATATAATGAGGTTAATAAACTTGCTCGGAGTGTTAGTGGGTTAAATTAGGTTATTTGTCTCCTTTCTGTGTACCAATATCACCCTACTTAGAAGCATGTAAGCAATAAATCAATAAATAGAAATATATTGAAAATCTCTTGCCCTAACTCAAAGTTTCATGAAGGCACATTCCTTTTCTGTCTTGTTCACTATCCTTTCTGCTTTGCTATTTACAATTGCCTAGCTCCAGGGTG
>NW_011889372.1:40185-40563 GCF_000151845.1 Pteropus vampyrus | reverse complement strand
AGAACAATGTCATGCTTGTAAGTGTCAGTGCAGGACAGAGAGAAGAGTGGGGAGATGTCACAAAAGAAATGGCTAATTTCTTTGGAGCCAAAAGATAGATGGAAGGTATTAGCAGTGTGAATTACTGAGCTCATGGTGCCCCCCCAAAATGCTCCAATAGCAAGCAGGCAGCAAATTCTCTTGGAATAAGCAGTATATTATTCTCTTGGAATAATAGCAGTATAAAGCAGTGGATTACAGATTGCTATAAATCGGTCATAAGCCATGGCAGCCAGGAGGAAACATTCCGTGTCAACCAAAGAGCAGAAAAAATATAACTGTGCAGCACAGCCATTGTAAGAATACTCTTCTTATCAGAAACCAAGTCCACAAGTAACT
>NW_011889372.1:39844-40135 GCF_000151845.1 Pteropus vampyrus | reverse complement strand
AACAATTTCTCAGATGATTTGAGATTTGACTTAACAATCTCTCCCACGGGAGTACATTTGGTGTCTTAGTATTGCAATCAACACACTAAACAAGAACAATACATTATGAAAAGCCATTAAAACTGGTCAGTAAAATCACTTTTCTGTAAATTAAAAATATATTAATTATATTGAATTTTGCCTGAGATGATTCTATGTTTAGCAACTAGAAGAAACTTCATAATGTCACATAAGGAAAACAACTAAGCAAAAATAGCAGCAAACCCATATTTCTGTTTACTACAGGTGAGG
>NW_011889372.1:39368-39794 GCF_000151845.1 Pteropus vampyrus | reverse complement strand
AAAAATATAACTGTGCAGCACAGCCATTGTAAGAATACTCTTCTTATCAGAAACCAAGTCCACAAGTAACTTGGGGGCAATGACAGAAGAGTAGCATGCATTTACAAAGGACAATATGCAGAGGAATAATTACATAGAGATGTGCAAGTGGGGGCTGGTAGTGATTAACAATATCATCCTAAGGTTCCCCATCAGGGTAACAGAGTAGATGGGAAAAAATACAGCAAAAAGAACACTCTGGAGTTCTGGATGGTCGCTAAATCCCAAGAGAAAGAACTCGTTTCTCACAGTGCCTTTCTCCCACGCCATTCTCTGAAGTACTCCTGGACTTCTGCAATTCTGACAGAGTAATAATGGCAATATTAATGACAACCTCAACATAAACCAAAAATAAAAAAGAAAAGAAAATGAACAAAAGAAATAGAA
>NW_011889372.1:39016-39318 GCF_000151845.1 Pteropus vampyrus | reverse complement strand
TAAGTATTAAAGAACACAACCAACCTATGTTTGTAATTGTAGTGAAATGATTGATTCACATGATGAAATATTGTTCAATAAATGAGCAATTCAGAGATTATCCCCTAAGCTGCCAGGTTGCATAACAGCAAGGCACACCAATTTCTTCATTTTCCATCTGATTCCTGGTACCGTGCGATGCAGCTTCCCTCTACATCACTCTCTTCACACCAACAGTAATTATATTCAATTACCCAGCTAATATAAACAAAGCATATGCTCTCCCAATGTGGCAACCTTTCCCGTTTGCTGCCTTTGCCCTC
>NW_011889372.1:38535-38966 GCF_000151845.1 Pteropus vampyrus | reverse complement strand
ATTCTAAATCTACTTGAGCATCTTAATAACTCTTAGGCATGTCTACAGTTAATGTAGAAAATATATAGATTTTTAATTTATACCTAATTGATAAATTATCACCTATTTCTTAAAGCTATTGTAGTCCACATTAAACAGTGACACCATCAAATCAGTAGTTGGACCCTAAATGTGGGCTTCAGTCTTTCTTCAATTCTTTCATCTTTCACCAATATCAAGTAATAGTTAACCAAAGTGTCATATAGCAAATTCTGAATAAATAGCCTCTGTTCCCATTTGTGTTGTTTTTATTTCTACCACAGATAAAGCACTGCTGTTCCAAGTGAAGACTTGTATGGGCAGAGGAACAGAAGTTCTATATTTCTCACCTTGAGATGTGACTTCACCTCTGAGGAACAAAAGAACTCCTTAGAATTGTTTGATATCCACTG
>NW_011889372.1:37953-38485 GCF_000151845.1 Pteropus vampyrus | reverse complement strand
GGAATGAATTGTGAGCAATTTCTATGAACACAATGAAAATATCTAAGAGACTCTAGGAGTTAAATTATTACCTTTGGTTTTCCAGTTCTGTTTCATGTCATGAGGTTGTTAGAGACAAGTCAGAACATGGGAAATATATGAAATATATCATAATATGTGTAGATAATTAGAGAATTTAAACATCTGACTACTGTAAAAAAAGCCAAAATTGCCTTTCTTTTAGGTCAATTTCTTTGCTCTTAAACACCATTTATATAATGTGTTTTAAAGAAACACATGGACATGATAAACTAAGTATGTGTAATTGTACTAACATTTTTATCATATGAAAATATTTTATACATACCAAATAGCCATTAACAGCACATAGATTGAATAAATTAGTGTACATCAATAGAAATAAATATTACCTGTATTCATAATACATACACACACATCTAGTATGTTAATTTTGACACCATTTGTGTTTAACAATTAAAAATTCAATGATATAGACAGTAAAATATTTTTATCCATAGACAGTGTGATTTTG
>NW_011889372.1:37456-37766 GCF_000151845.1 Pteropus vampyrus | reverse complement strand
AACTGGGTACCCACCAAGTAATTGAAAAGCAATAAGTAAAGGAAGGAGAAATACATATCAACCCCTACAGTTTGCAAGTAAGAGAGTAACCAAGTCATATATGTAAATAAAACCACTTAAAGAAATACAAAAGAAACTTGTATTTCTTTTCAGACCTGTCTGAGGAACACTCAGTGTCCCTTGATTACTCTCAGCCAACCAGGTGTGATACTTACAAAGTAACATTGGAAAGAAAATAGAAATCTGACATTCCATGTTTTTGTGAAGCTGAGTATAATGCAGACTTCCTTTGTGCTAATAAAACAATCAG
>NW_011889372.1:34064-34340 GCF_000151845.1 Pteropus vampyrus | reverse complement strand
CCCCCAAACTCCTCTTTAAGGCTCTCCGATGAAATCCTGATTCTAGCTAAGAAATGACCTTCTCAAAATGTAATTTGGATCCCAAGACTTTTTTGAGAGCTTCTTTCATGTCCTTGTTCCTCAAGCTGTAGATCAGAGGGTTCAGCATGGGGATCACCACAGTGTAAAACACTGAAACCACCTTGTCTGTATCCAAACTGTTGCCTGAACTGGGGTGACAATAAGTGGAAAGGACTGTTCCTTGTAAGATGACGATGGCTGTGAGGTGGGAGGCAC
>NW_011889372.1:33753-34014 GCF_000151845.1 Pteropus vampyrus | reverse complement strand
CTTCGTCTCACTAACAGAAAATGATTTCTATTTTATGGAGGAAAATGTAAAATAGCAAATAAGTATACCCTCAACTTTCTCACTGAGCCATTGTATACGCATTTGAATTCATTGACAGACAATTCCCTCTCTCTTTTTTTTCCTTTTCCAGGAAAAACATGCCTCTCCTCTGAAGCTAATCCTCTCAAAGATATACCCAACTCTAACTATTTACATCAATTAAGATAGGTATTAATTATTACTATTAATATTTACTATTAC
>NW_011889372.1:33226-33703 GCF_000151845.1 Pteropus vampyrus | reverse complement strand
CAATAGTTATCCATGCTAAAGTAAGAGTAACTCGGTGTCCCTGAAACCCTAAAATCAAAGATCTCTGGAACATTATAGATTCTGGAGAGAGATAATTAGTAACTGGATAAAATGTGAGTGCCTGGGTAGTTATAAAGGCTTCTTAAACACAGGGAAGTTCAATATTGAAGGTTTCTCTGAGTAGACAGCTCTAGTACATTGAAATACTCTAGTTTAGCGACTCCCAGCTCAAGATTTTGCTCTCTAGGGGAGATTTGACAATACCTGAGACATTTTTCTTGTCACAAATGTGGGGAACGGTGGTTCTAGCATGTAATGGGTAGAGGCCAGGGAGGCTGTTAAACACTCTGTAATGCACAGGACAGACCCAGAGCACAGAATGATCTGTCCCAATATGTCACATGTACTAAGGCTGAGAAACATTGTCCTAATTAGAGGATCAAGGGTAAAAAACTTTCTCTATTTCATTTGGAATAT
>NW_011889372.1:30663-33176 GCF_000151845.1 Pteropus vampyrus | reverse complement strand
TGGTGATGATCTCATTGAAAGTGGCCACAATGAACACCATGCGTTCATTTAGAGTGACATCAGAGCAGGCAAGATTAAAGATCGGAGGCAGATCACAAAAGAAGTGGTTTACCACATTTGACTTATAGGATGTGATCTCAAGCGCTAAACAAAAGTGAATAAGAGAACACACAATTCCACAGAGGTAGCAGCTTGACACCAACACCACCCGCAGTTTCTGGGACATGGTGACCAGGTAGAGCACTGGGCTACAGATGGCCAAGAAGCGATCATAGGCCATCACGGCCAGCAGGAAGACATCAGTGATGGCACATGACCAAAACAAGTAGAAGTGCAGCATGCATGCAAGGAAGGAGATGGTTTTATCCTTGTTTAATATATTGAACAGCATCTTTGGCACGATGTTCGTAGAATAGCAAAAATCCACAAAGGACAGGTGGCTGAGGAAAAAGTACATGGGAGTGTGGAGTCAAGAGCTTACTTGAATCAGTGCAACCATGCCTAGATTGGCTAAAACTGTGACTCCATATATCAGAAGGAACAGCAGGAAGAGAAAGACTCTCAGCTCAGGGACATCTGATAATCCAACAAGAATGAACTCCGTCACAATGGTACAATTCTCCTCCTCAATTTCCACCATGTGTCAGGTTTCAAACTAAATGATAAGTTCCGTGTTTCTTCTGAAATGAGAATAAGAAAGAAAACACACCTTTATATAAACTTAAGAAAAATATAACTTTGGTCAGTGGAATCTGCTGAGACATCAAACATCTAAATCATTTGACAATTATATTTAAATTACATACACCGTTGATATCAAACGGTGTATGTAATTTAAATATAATTGTCAAATGATTTAGATGTTTGATGTCTCAGCAGATTCCACTGACCAAAGTTAATCTAAGTATCAAAGGAAATCTGTGATTCCCAACTGTTATCTACCACAATAAATTGATGAATCAAATGAGGTATTTTGATGGACTTTGGAATAGATTCAACTATATACTGTAAAACAATATGAGATCATCTCCTGTTCCCTGAAATGTATAATAAGTTCCGTCCAACTAGGATAACAACGATTGTGATACTATACCAAATACACTAATTTATTTTTAGTTCTATTGATAGCATAAATTTGCAACATGTGAAGTCATGTACAAATTCTCTTGTTAGAGAGTGTGAGAAATTTCTTTGAAATTGGTGGCTCATAAGGACTCCTTCAATTTGGAATTAGGTAGAATAAAAAAAAAAGATATTTAAAAAGATATTCTCAATTTTATCATACTTTCACTCATCAAATTAACAAAGTGATTTAATTAGTTATAATGATAGTGACCAATATCAATAATGACTCAGAAAGATATAAATCTTGTATAAATCTTTTTGGAGAGCAATTAGGCAACATATAGCCAAAGTCTTAACACTGATAACAATAAAAGCTATCTGATACATTTCATGAGAGATTTTATTCTTAGGAAGCTGTTATACGAAATGTTGAATTACATTTACAAATCGTGTAAACTGTATCTAAAGCTACATTTTTTACCATATTTACAATGGGAAAAATTAAATGTCAAAAATAGAGCAATCGTTAACTATATATCGTATCTAAAGTAGAAAGTTATCACGTTATTTAAATGACGTTTTGAAGAAGATTATTTTTTTTTAAAATACCTAGTACCCCTGGTGTGTATATGTATGTTTAAACAAAATGTTGAGGGTAAATACAGATGACAGAAATATCATTTTATCACTTTGTTTGGATATAGCTCTAGAAAGATAAATCTTTTATCCATATTGAAAACGAGGTAAGTGAAAACTTTCTCAGGTTTTCTCAGGTAGTTGTTTGGGGGCGGTGATTACATTGTATGTTGTATACAAGTGAGATTTGCCATTCAGGCCTGTTCCTAAAGAAAAAGCATATGGAGGTTGAGAAATTTTATTCTCTGTCCAGTTTCCTAGACAGGAGGAGTATACGCATGACGTTACACAATATATATAGCAATGAGATTTTAGACTGGAAATGTAAGCTGGTATTTTCTCCATGTATTGAGCCAATTTTAAAGAAGTGGAAAAAAAATCACCTTCCTGAGGTCATGGTTTACTCATTACCTGACTAGGAAAAAAACAAAAAAACAAACAAACAAAAAAACCCTGAATTATTTGTCCACTTCGAAGTTAAAACAGGAAAATCAACTTGGAAAATTATCTTTCTAAAGTTCTAGGCTAATAACAAGAAATCAATTTATGATGAAACCAAAACAAATCTTAAAAAAATTCACGTCCTCTACTGAGCAGAAAGAATTCACATGTCCTGACTCTCCATTCTCTCTGTCACCATATCTCAGGCATATAAATCCAACCCTCAGAATTAGGGTGACAATTAAGGAGCACTTTCATGGTCATAATTTCCAGATCCCATGACAAAATTATTGTGGAGAAAGAAAGAGAGAGTGGGAGAGAGAAAGACAGAGAAACAGAGAAAGAGACAAAAACAGAGAAAGAGACAGAGA
>NW_011889372.1:27568-30613 GCF_000151845.1 Pteropus vampyrus | reverse complement strand
ATAGCAATGTTTAAGTCAATTTCATCTTGATGAATATTGCCCTGTATCTACCTTTGTTAATTGCCCTTCATTTCAGTGCAGTGTTTTCTTACAGGCATCTACACAGGTTTCCACTTTCTCACTTCAGCTTACTTAACTAATATTTTTTGTTCCAACGAC
Organism: Pteropus vampyrus; assembly: GCF_000151845.1. Classification (NCBI taxonomy): domain Eukaryota; kingdom Metazoa; phylum Chordata; class Mammalia; order Chiroptera; family Pteropodidae; genus Pteropus; species Pteropus vampyrus. The sequence continues at coordinate 30,454 of NW_011889372.1, read as the reverse complement.
CTAAAACCCTTTTACTCCACATCCCAAACTACATTCTAGTTGTCAAATCAAAGATTTTTCAATGTGTAATAAACCTTATTTCTCCCATTTCGTGTGATAGCTTTGACATCTCCTTTCTTCTTAAAATCCCCTCCGGTAATGCTGAGGGTTATTTTAAGAATATTGTGTGTGAAATGAACATTTTTTGTTATTGCTGTTGTTTTGGGAGGAAATAGTGTGAGGATTTAAAACATGTGTTTTTCTAAGTATATTTTCCCCAAAACATCAGTTTCTGATGTTTAAAATAAGTTGGTTTAAGAAGATAAACATTTAAAATTGAGCTTTAATATGGTAAGATTAAGCTAATACGTACCAGATCACTCTTTTTATTCACCTTACTACACCGTTGTCAGCATTAGTTCATTTTTCAGTGGAAAAATTAATTTTGAGACTTAAAAAAATTTTAATTGACCCATTGCAACATTTTTCATAATCCATTTGCGTACCCCTCTTAAGCTCATAGAAAAAGTTGTGCCTCCCTTAGGAAAGCTATGGTTCCCCAAGATCTTTTATATTTTGCTTTGAGGCTTTGAGATTTGCTTCTTGATCTCACATCAAATCTCAGGAACACACACTCTGATATACAAATCCCAGTGGGAAAATTTATGTGGGCAATTAAACAGTTCTACTGAGGAGTTGATTAAGCACAAAATGAAATGACGTAACGTGTGTTTCTACATCTTGAGAATGTCTCAAAGAAAAATACATATTTGGCTCTCAAAAGAGTCTATTATTATATAGAACATTAGATTATGAAATTTACTATCTAATTTGACTTCATCTGCTCAAAAGCAACTTATGAAAGAACTAATAGAGTATTCTATGTGGTAAAATGATGGAATAAACTGGAAAGAAACAAAACTGCATCTATCTAACTGTTGAGAATTAGAGATCTTGGAGTCAACATGGCAATGGAAAACCAATTACAAATAAAGTTAATGACTCTGAGATGTGCTATATGTGCATTATGTTGAAGTGAAGTTCTGGTCATCCAAGGCCAGAATAGATCAGAGTCATAATTCAATACATACTTTTACTCCATGAATAGCTTGTGCCAAGCAGTATTCTAGGTACAAAAGAGAAAAGGAGGATAATTTCAACTGAATATAAAGAATTTGGCAAATGCCAAAGAGTGAATGAGAAACAGTAGAAGAAACAACACAAGCAATGGAGATTGGAAAGTGTGTCTCATGATTGGAAACTTGAAAATGAGATTTAGAGAGAATATTTTACCTAGTGAATATCAAACTCCAGTGAGAATGGATTCTGTATATCTTGGCAAAGAGGAATATGAGCACTTTTGAGCTTCTATCTACCCAGAGGATTAATCTCAGCAGAAAGAAATCCTTCTTTCCTAATAATTCCAGCAAAATCCCATCCTTAAGTCACTAGTTCACGCGCATCCACTCAGAATCCAATCATTGGTTCTCTGGTGACTGGCCATGAACACTTCACCAAATCCCGCTTGTACAAAAGTAGAAACCCACTAAAAATAGGAGAAACTGGGTACCCACCAAGTAATTGAGAAGCAATAAGTAAGGGAAGGAGAAATACATATCAACCCCTATAGTTTGCAAGTAAGAGAGTAACCAAGTTATATATGTAAATAAAACCACTTAAAGAAATACAAAAGAAACTTGTATTTCTTTTCAAACCTCTCTGAGGAGCACTCAGTGTCCCTTGATTATTCTTAGCCAACTGACTGTGTTACTTACAAAGTAACATTGGAAAGAATATAGAAATCTGACATTCCATATTTTTGTGAAGCTGAATATACTGCAGACTTCCTTTGTGCTAATAAAACAATCAGCCTTTAGATATAAAAAGTATACTTGTATCTTATTAGGATATGGAGACCAATAGTTATCCATGCTAAAGTAAGAGTAACTTGGTGTCCCTGAAACTCTAAAATCAAAGATTTCTGGAACATTATAGATTCTGGAGAGAGATAAATTAGTAACTGGATGAAATGTGAGTGCCTGGGTAGTTATAAAGGCTTCTTAAACACAGGGAAGTTCAATATTGAAGGTTTCTCTGAGTAGACTAGAGCTCTAGTACATTGAAATACTCTAGTTTAGCGACTCCCAGCTCAAGATTTTGCTCTCTAGGGGAGATTTGACAATACCTGAGACATTTTTCTTATCATAAATGTGGGGAAGGGTGGTTCTAGCATGTAATGGGTAGAGGCCAGGGAGGCTGTTAAACACCCCATAATGCACAGGACAGACACCCAGAGCAATGTATTATCTGTCCCAATATGTCACAAGTACTAAGGCTGAGAAACATTGTCCTAATTAGAGGATCAAGGGTAAAAAACTTTCTCTATTTCATTTGGAATATTTCTAAAAGAACTTTGCACTCAAATGTTTACTTTTTATGAAACATTATTAAGAGTGCATTTTATGGGCCAGGTCCTTGCAGTTTTGTTACAATGAAGTCAAACAAAGTATTAACATTGTAGGAAGATAGGAAAAGTCAATTATGATTTATCTTCTATCAGATGGGTGTGTGAGGTTTGAAAAAGGACCTTCACACATATCAGGTTCTAATTCCCGGAAACTGTAAGTGCCACCTTATTTGGGAAAGGGTCATTTGGAGATGCAATAAGGTTGAGGATAGTGAGATGAGATTATCTGGGACTATCTATCTGGGTGTACTCTAAATGGTATCACAGGCATTTAGAACAGAGAGGCAAAGAGTTATTTCATATACACACACACACACACATATACACATACACATGCATGCATGAGAAAATGTAATAAAAATTGAGCAGAGAAAATTTTGAAGATGCTAGGCTTGAAGAGTGAAGTAATATGACCATCAGTCCAGGAATGTCTGCAGCAA
>NW_011889372.1:24617-26156 GCF_000151845.1 Pteropus vampyrus | reverse complement strand
TGGTTTATCACATTTGACTTATAGGATGTGATCTCAAGCGCTAAGCAAAAGTGAATAAGAGAACACACAATTCCACAGAGGTAGCAGCTCGACACCAACACCACCCGCAGTTTCTGGGACATGGTGACCAAGTACAGCAGTGGGCTACAGATGGCCAAGAAGCGATCGTAAGCCATCACGGCCAGCAGGAAGACATCAGTGATGGCACATGTCCAAAACAAGTAGAAGTGCAGCATGCATGCAAGGAAGGAGATGGTTTTATCCTTGTTGAAGATATTGAACAGCATCTTTGGCACAATGGTCGTGGAATAGCAAAAATCCACAAAGGACAGGTGGCTGAGGAAAAAGTACATGGGAGTGTGGAGACAAGAGCTGACCTGAATCAGTGCAACCATGCCTAGATTGGCTAAAACTGTGACTCCGTAGATCAGAAGAAACAGCAGGGAGAGAAAGACTCTCAGCTCAGACACATCTGATAATCCAACAAGAATAAACTCCATCACAATGGTACAATTCTCCTCCCCCATTTCCACCATGTGTCGGGTTGCAAACCAAATGATAAGTTCCGTGTTTCTTCTGAAATGAGAATAAGAAAGAAAACACACCTTTATATAAACTTAAGAAAAATATAACATTAATATCAAACGGTGTATGTAATTTAAATATAATTGTCAAATGATTCAAGATGTTCAATGTCTCAGCAGATTCCACCGATCAAAGTTAATCTAAATATCAAAGGAAATCTGTGATTCCCAACTGTTATCTACCACAATAAATTGATGAATCGAATGAGTTATTTTGATGGACTTTGGAATAGATTCAACTGTATACTGTAAAACAATATGAGATCATCTCCTGTTCCCTGAAAAGTGTAATAAGTTCCGTCTAAATAGGATAACAACGATTGTGATACTATACCAAATACACTAATTTATTTTTAGTTCCATTGATAGCATAAATGTGCAACATGTGAAGTCATGTACAAATTCCCTTGTTAGGGAGTGTGAGAAATTTCTTTGAAATTGGTGGCTCATAAGGACTCCTTCTATTTGGAATTAGGTAGAATTAAAAAAAAAGATATTTAAAATATATTCTCAAGTTTATCATACTTTCACTCATCAAATTAACAAAGTGATTTAATTAGTTATAATGATAGTGACCGATATCAATAATGACACAGAAAGATATAAATCTTGTATAAACCTTTTTGGAGAGCAATTAGGCAACATATAGCCAAAGTCTTAACACTGATGACAATAAAAGCTATCTAATACTTTTCATGAGAGATTTTATTCTTAGGAAGCTGTTATAAGAAATGTTGAATTACATTTACAAATTGTGAAAACTATATCTAAAGCTACATTGTTTACCATATTTACAATTGGAAAAATTAAATGTCAAAAATAGAGCTATCGTTACCTATATATTGTATCTAAAGTAGAAAGTTATCACGTTATTTAAATGACGTTTCGAAGAAGGTTATTTTTTAAAAAAATACCTAGTACCCCTGGTGTGTATATGTATGTTTAAATAAAATGT
>NW_011889372.1:23177-24567 GCF_000151845.1 Pteropus vampyrus | reverse complement strand
ACAGAGACAGAGACAGAGGATTGGGCTGTCATTTGTTTATATTCTTTCATATATATCATAGTTTGATGTTGCAGAGGAAATTGTTTTGATTTTATCAAAACTGGCTCTCAATATTAAAGACAACAAATTTAAAACAGTAAGTACACGGGAATCTGGTTTTGGTTAAAATGTTCTCTAATAAAAGAGAGATGAATTAGCTATATCTTTTCAATTATTGTTTGCTGGGCAAAGATATCCATTTCCTTTTCAAGAACGAGAGCCTGATTCTAGCTAACGAACCTAAAGAACAGACGTTTCCTCCCATGTGCTGAAGACATTGGGACCAGTACCGTTAGAAACTTATACTGTAACTTAAGCCCCAGGGAAATGGGTCTCTCAAGTTCCAAATCAATCATTAAACCCTAATAATTAAAAACAAGTTAAAATAAACTAATACTACAAAGGAAGAAAACACAGATAATAATAACTGTCTGTGGAATATCATCAGGAACATTTTTTAAATACCCCAATTTGTGAAAGAGTTGTTTAAAATCAAGCATGCTTCCTTCCTGATTCTGTGATGCCATATAACATTTCATCCTAGTGTCACATATGTGGGTCACAGCTCATATCATTGTAATGAAATAACACAAATATGCCTTAAATTCTAGATCAAATTATGTCTTTTATGGATCTTTCCAAAATTCAAATGCATTAATTTGCTGTATTGTTTTTCATTACTGTATTATTAAGTTATACTCTAGTCTTTATTTTAGACTTACTTTTTATTGTTTTTTTATTTTTTTGTTTGCTTTGAGTTCATCATTTATTTAGTAGTTTCTAAATGTGGAAGTCAAGGTTCCACCTTTGAGCTTTTTCTTTTTTTTTTTCCTTTTCTTTTAAATCTCTAAATTTCCCTCTGAGCATCTTAGAAGCATCTTTTAAACTGTTTTGATTGTGTTTTTATTTTTATTCAGTTCAAAATATTTTATAATTTCTCTTGTGCTTTCTTCTTTGATCTTCGGCTTCTTTAAAAGTGTATTATTTAATTTTGAGAGTTCTGTCTGTATTTATTCTGGATACAAATCCTTTATCAGACTTGTGCTTACCTTTTTTCTTATACATCAGTTGTTCTAATGTAGAGTTGGTTTCATACCTAATTCCACACACCACCCTCCCCCCAAAAAAACACACAGGGGACATTTAAAAAGGCACAATGCATGGAATATTTTTGATTATCACAACTACAGGTAATACTCCTGGCATCTAGTGTGTAGAGACCATGGATACTGCTAAAGAGCCCGTAATGCACAGGCTAGTGGCCCACGAGAAAAATTGCCCAATACAGAAAGTTTATAGTGTTGAAGTTGGAAGGGCCTGCTCAATATTCAGTTGATCTTTGAAGAACATG
>NW_011889372.1:22462-23127 GCF_000151845.1 Pteropus vampyrus | reverse complement strand
TAGGCTTGAAGAGTGAAGTAATATGACCATCAGTCCAGGAATGTCTGCAGCAACCAGAAGCTGAAAGAGATAAAGAAAGAATTGTCCCTTAGACAACCCTGAAAGATTGTGATCTTCGTGACACCTTGATTTTGGCCCAACGATATTGATTTTAAATTTATGATGCCAGAACTGTAAGAGAATAAAGGTCTAGTGTTTTAAGCCACCAAATTTGCAGTAATTTTTTAGTAAGCCATAGAAAACTAATACATGAAGTTTAGAATATAATACATTTAGAAATTATACTGAATGCTTAAAATAATTTTAGGTAGAGAAAATAAAAAATTAACAAGAACACAACAATTTTAAAAGGTATGCTATCAAATACATGATCATCGTGTTAATCAAGAATTAAGGTAGAATAACAAATAAAAGGGAAAAGTAAAAATAGCAATAACATCAGATAACTTGTTAATCAGTTACACCATATATTGTGCTAAGAACTTAGTTACATCATGTAATTTTTATGAAAATTTTATTATGAAATCGAATGATATCTCAGTTTTGCAGAAGAGTAGGTTTTAAAAGTTCTAAAATTATAATCTTGCAATAGAAAAGGTAATGCAAAAGACAAGAATCATAACCAACTAAAAAGTAAACCCCCAAATATACATAAACATGTAGGA
>NW_011889372.1:21995-22412 GCF_000151845.1 Pteropus vampyrus | reverse complement strand
ATCCTTTATCAGACTTGTGCTTACCTTTTTTCTTATACATCAGTTGTTCTAATGTAGAGTTGGTTTCATACCTAATTCCACCCACCACCCTCCCCGCAAAAAAACACACAGGGGACATTTAAAAAGGCACAATGCATGGAATATTTTTGATTTCACAACTACAGGTAATACTCCTGGCATCTAGTGTGTAGAGACCATGGATACATCTAAACAGCCCGTAATGCACAGGCTAGTGGCCCACGAGAAAAATTGCCCAATACAGAAAGTTTATAGTGTTGAAGTTGCAAGGGCCTACTCAATATTCAGTTGATCTTTGAAGAACATGGATTTGAACTGCACAGGTAAACTTATAAATAGATTTTTTTTTTCAATGAATACCTGTACTGTTTTTAAACCTCAGTTGGAAGTGGATGTGGA
>NW_011889372.1:20713-21627 GCF_000151845.1 Pteropus vampyrus | reverse complement strand
GCCAATATATTTACATGTATTTCCTCCACCCTGAGCTAATTCTCTTTTATTTGTGAGTTTCAAATGACAGTTATTTTTACTATTTGATATTGTTATCCAGCTCTTAGGTATATTCTTTGGTTTTATTTACTGTCTTTTTTTTTTTAATCTTTGTAAAATTTTGGTATTTTCTATGGACCTATATTTAATTTTACTATTTTTTATTCTTGCTAATTCACATCTGTGATGAACCTTCCATTTGCCTCTTAAAAACATTCTTTTCTCTATTGTTTTTCCAGCACTTTTATTTCATTCAGGTTCCGTGAGTTTGCTGAAATCCCTCACGCTGTCTACCTTGATCCCTATAACTCGTAGGAATCATATAAATTTTAGGTTTCCTGTCTGCCATTTCTATGTCTAGGACATATTTGGGTCTAGTTCTGTTTATATCATTATCTTTTTATAGTGGATTTTTCTTCTGTTTCTTTGTATGCCATATAATTTTTTTCCTTTTTTTTTATTTTGCTTAGACATTTATATAATTTATTAAGTGATCCTCATGATTGTTCTAGTTGTACACACAATCATTACAATAATATTGACTATATACTGTGTGCTATTCTCTAAATCTCCATGGCTGTTTTGTAACTACTAATTTGTACTTCTTCTCTTGACCTTTTTAACCCATATAATTTTTGCTTAAGAATGGATATCATTTGTTGAACAGTAGAGACTGAAGGAAATGGTATCTTGCCTGGAAATTAATCCACTCCTTTTGCTTGATATTAAATATGGAACTTGAACTGAGCTTCATTTTTGTTGCTACTATGGCTATTCAGTGCACTGCAGAATTCACGTTTCTCTAGCCTTACCTTATATTAAGGATGGTGGTTGACTTGCCAGATATTTTCAATGTCTAATCCACCTTAAGCTTT
>NW_011889372.1:20348-20663 GCF_000151845.1 Pteropus vampyrus | reverse complement strand
TTATTTTTATTCAGTTCAAAATATTTTATAATTTCTCTTGTGCTTTCTTCCTTGATCTTCGGCTTCTTTAAAAGTGTATTGTTTAATTTTGAGAGTTCTGTCTGTATTTATTCTGGATACAAATCCTTTATCAGACTTGTACTTACCTTTTTTCTTATACATCAGTTGTTCTAATGTAGAGTTGGTTTCATACCTAATTCCACACACCACTCTCCCCCCCAAAAAACACACAGGGGACATTTAAAAAGGCACAATGCATGGAATATTTTTGATTATCACAACTACAGGTAATACTCCTGGCATCTAGTGTGTAGA
>NW_011889372.1:19270-20298 GCF_000151845.1 Pteropus vampyrus | reverse complement strand
CCTAAACTTTTTTTATAAACTTATCGGAAACTAAGAAAGTGAATTTCTCCAATGACTGCACAACAAATCTATTTCAAAACAAGATTGCCAAATACTTCTAAATCAACAAATAAAATAGATATAACGATATTGAGGGAATTTTCAAAATAATCATTAACGATAATGGCTCTTAAGGTTTTTGAATTAAATGTATGTCATGCTAAAAAAAATCACACTGTGTCCCACTCTTCTTTTCATTATATGACCAAATATGTGTGCTGAAATCTGTATTATTCTAGCAATAAAAACATTTATCCATAGATAATGTTATTAATTGAAATTAAAGTATATAAAATTCATCCCTATCAACATCATTAAGACATGCATTTTGAAAGACATTGCAGTTCCTCTTTGAAAATTTTTCAATTTGTGTAATATATTTAATTATTGCATAGGAGTAAAGTAATGATAATTACAATGATAATTCAATGTAGCCAAAGGTTACATAGAACTTTATTAACACAGGAAATAAAATTTACATATATTTTTGTTGCAAAACATTATGCTAGTGTACAATTCAGGAAAGTATTTGAATTTCAATAGAAATTAAAGAATAAAGAAATGATACAAAATCTGGTGTTTTACGTATTTCAAATTGATTATTGGTAACATAAAATAAGAATGACATGAACTAAATTGTAAGTTTATTTTCCTCCATTAAGTTGATGATGTATTGTTTTTGAAGTTAATAATAAATTGCATAGATGTATACATTTTTAGTGAATTTCAGAGGCACGTGAATTTTAAAATATTGAATAACACTAATATTAATCATTCTCTATAGGAGCAATAAGAGTTACCAAAGATAAGATTAAGATTATATATTTTGCTATCATCTATTTAAACAAACTCGATTACTTATTTACACCTACAAGCTATCAACTACCAGGGAACAAAAGATAACAGAACTAGAATTTACTGAATATATGCACTATGTCAGATATATTTTCTTTGGTTTCACACATTATTTATGAATTAAATCTAAATAT
>NW_011889372.1:18823-19220 GCF_000151845.1 Pteropus vampyrus | reverse complement strand
TTACTGAATATATGCACTATGTCAGATATATTTTCTTTGGTTTCACACATTATTTATGAATTAAATCTAAATATAATATTTTTTTTGTAGATAAAGACTGAGTGAGGACAATCAGTCTTCTCTAGTTTATACAATCAGAGCTAAGTATATTCTGGCTGACTTAAAATTCATATTTTTTCCATTCTAAATATGTGTTTTCTTTTTTAAAATCTAAAGTGATTTTTTAAATGACTCTTGATACACTGTGCATTAAAACTTCAGAAAGGTGTTTCATAAAAACAGAAGTAACTATCAGTAGATGAATCACTATGAAAATATTTGGTTTTTATTACTTTGTTGACTGTATCCTTGACATCTTGATTTCTTAGACTGTAGATCAGAGGATTCAACATGGGAA
>NW_011889372.1:13390-18681 GCF_000151845.1 Pteropus vampyrus | reverse complement strand
TAAGATGTGAGAATGACGAGCAGTGTACTTACCTCATTAAAGGTGGCAACAGTGAAAAGAAGCAACTGGCAAATATAAGAATCAGAGCAGGAGAGGGAAATCAGGGAGGACAACGCACAACAGAAATGTATTGAAACCCCAAAAAGATAGTTTGATAGCAGAACATGTGAGTACCAAGGAACATGGAACTCCTCACACATAGGATACAACCACCGGCGGAGCGCAGAGTCTTTGGGACATGGTGACTGTGTAGAGCAGAGGGTTGTAAATGGCCAAAAAGCAGCCATAGGCCATCACAGCAAATAGAATTAATTCAGTCTTCACAAAGGTACAAAAGAAAAAGAATTGCATCATACAACCTAAAAATGAAATAGTTCTGTCTTCTATGAGTACGTTCACCAGCATCTTCGGAGCAACGATGGAGGAATAGCAGAAATCCACAAATGAGAGATGGCTTTGAACAAAGTCCATGGGGGTGTGTAGTTTCGGGTTAATTTTGATGATCACAATCATTCCAAGATTTCCTACCACACTGAAGCTGTAGATGGCTTGATACACCAGGAAGAGGGGAACCTGTGGATCCGGGTAATCTGAGAAGCCCAACAAGGTGAATATGGCTCCAGCAGTTGAATTTCTCCTTCCAGAAACATATTTCTTCATGGTAGGATCTGAAAATCAGACCTGGAAATTATATATTATGGAGAATGATTGATGCATGAAGCATGCCTAATTCTCTCCTGTGTAGAGTGAGAGGTAAAACAAAATAATCTGGGTTAAATCTCGATAGGTGTTAAGGATCCAGGAATATCTAAAGTTGCATACAATGTTTAATAGTTAATGTTACTTTCTCAAAAATTTAGAAATTCTGTTCTTGTTCTTAAATATCATTTTAAAACCTACAAATGTACTAGTTATGAACTTGAGTGATTAGATGGTAGTATGTAACCAAATCCTCATGGAAGACATTCTAATCTCATTGAATTCTTAAATTCTGCAAGGAAAACTTTAGAAAAGTGAAATAATATATTATTGGTTCTATAATTACTCATGACAAGTGGAAGCATGTGAAATAACTTCTATAATTAGAGTTAATTTCTGTAAAATCATATCTGCATATGTTGTGACATAAATAAAAAATAGAATACGTTCTTATTTATGTCCATATTTTAAATATGAGTCTAGCACTTTTATCAGCAGTCAGAAGAAGCTGGAAGAAGCAATAAACAAATCTTTTCCTGGAGCCTCTGAAAACAACACAGCCCTGCCAGAAATTTGACTGCAGCCCAATAAAACTGATTTTCCACTTCCAGCCTCCAGACCCATAGGGGAATAAAAATCTCTGTTTTTGTAAGCCATTAAGTTTCTGCTCATTTCTTACAGCAGCCATGGGAAACTAATGTACATGGTAACCTTCATTCCAGCTCTGCCCTCTAACTCCTATGAAAACCAGAAGCCAGTCTCTTTCTTTTGCTCTAAAGCCATTTAGGTGCTTCTTTGTAAGGCACCCTTCTGTCCCCAGAAAGTAATAAACCTTTTTATACATTCAGGTATTTAGCTCCCATATAAATAGGTATATGCCTTCTTGAATTATACCCAGTTTAGTCCATATTAACGAGTTTATAAATATGGTGAAAAAGACTATTCTCCAAATATCACCGACATAACCAGTCGATAAGACAAAGCTGAGTGTATTGCTTACCTTAGTAAGGGAGAACACCACCTCACAGAGCTTTGGCTGTTTCTAGGGAGATGGGAAGGCAAGTAAAGAATGTAAAAATTGGAAGTTTGGTTTAAGTTGCTTCTTTCAAAGCAAGGGTGTGATTAGGATTAACTAGAGATCAAGAGACAACAGTTTAGTTTTGTAGAAACAGTACTAAAAGGATTTTGTGGTGAGAGATTAAAAAAAAATTAGGAAGTAAACTGTAGGTTGATGTTTTCTGTTGAATAATCCATGGATTGTTTAGAAATTTTTGTAAGGAGCAATGAAAATATTTCCCTGGGAGAGCAGAGTTAAGTCATATTAATGGAAACAGAGGAATAGCAAAGTCATGTTAATGTAGATAGCAAGGGGGGCGTTTAGTTTAGTTTCCTGGATAAGTATGGAAGTTGAGGGTTTTTATTCTGTGTGATATCTGTAATTTGCATTTCTTTTTATTTAAAAGGTCTCAATGTGAGCAAAAATACTACTATAACTCACCAAATTTTACCTCAAATTGAAGACTTTGGCATTTTTGAATTTTAATGTAAATAACAGAGACTATTAGGTTATATATACATATTATATATAATCTTCCCTTAATAAACCATACATGGGGGATATCTGATCAGTTGCCTACAAAATCTTTGACATTTTTCTAATATCAGATAATATAAAATCAGATGCGGTAAAGCAATATGATCTGCAGCGCCAACTTTATAAATTCAAATCTAAAATAACCAGCCAATATCATACTTGCTACGTACCAGCTGATATAATGTTAAAAGTTAAATTCTAGCTATATCCGTATTCCTAACAACTGTGCTTTTCTAGAACACTTGTATATACAGGGAGTATAATGAGCTTACTTTTATAAGAAAGGTCCCCTTTACCCTCCCTTGCCCTCCAACTTTCCTGGATACTTGCAGGGACATTTTGCATCACACTTAAGAAGAATGCAAGTCCTGGGGATTATGCAGACATTCTAAGTAATTTTCTACAAAAGCAATGCTGTTACTGGGGATAATGGTCTCTGTTTACAACAACCTAAGAGGCTTAGACCCCTCTATCCACAATTCCTAACAGATCACCCAATTAGTGTTAGGTTATTAATCGCCTTTCTAAAGAGTAAAAAAGAGTAACAAGAATGGATATTTTGAGTACCGAGTGGGAAAAATGCTAAATAAATAAATTTTTGAAATGGAATTTTGCAAAGAAAACATAGTCAGAAAAAATTTAAAACATTTCTCAAATTATTTTATTGCCATCATTATTACCACAGTAAGTAAAAAATTTGTTAAACTCTCAATATGGCCCCATTATGCTGAAATGACTTTTGGTTTTCTTTAAAGAGTTAACTTGCAGTTCACCAGTTCTGTCACTAAACTGTCCCAACTGACAAAGTAAGTTCGATCTTGTGTGCATGTAGGTAGAAGGATCACACTGCAAATAAAGAGGAAAAATAAGTTAGATTGAAGCTCACCATAATGTGATTTTTTTTTTTTCAATAGTTAGAACTTTCAGATTGGATTAAAGTGGAATTCTCGCCTTTGGAAATAAGTAAACTAAAGTTGTCTGACCAAATTTTCAGTCTTGATTTAGATTTGAATATTTTCACTGGATATAAATTTTAACAAGATTTGCTCTCAGATTTTGCAGGTATAGGAGTCATTAATTTTATGCTGTGAGGAAAAAAATGTAAAGTCTATAATATAACCAGTGGAGTTCCACTAATCATAACTAGCCCTAAAGTATTGTTTTGGTGAAACTGTCATGCACAATATATGTAGGACTAATTGAGGTGATGATAAGAACTCGTTTTCACTAACTGAGATCACTGTAACATTCTCTTGAGGCTCTCTGGCATGAGACGCTCATCCATAAGTCCTTCCATCTCCTCAGAAGCACCTTTTGATACCAAGTCTTATAGAAGCCTTTACTGGGCAAGTCTTTCAATGCCATGAAAAAAAACAATCAATTTCCAGTACAGAAGTAACATTTTTTTTTGCGCTTCCATGTGGTTTTTTATGGTAATTTAAATGGCAATAGTTACATTTTTAAATATTTGAACTATGTGCAAGGAACAATAAAGGCGATCCTTGCAGGATTACAAACACCATTTTAAAAAAATCCCAACATTTCTGAGAGTGAAAATTGCCTATTCAAATCAACACTAACAGCATTTCTATTATAATTGCCAATGTGATTTTAGAGGAAAAAATTGCAATGGCAAAAACTCTGCTAATTATTCCCTAGGTATCTTTTCTAAATAAGTATGTTTGGAATCCTTCAATTATTAGGTAGGTCCCCAAAGATACGAGAAAGCAGGTAAAAGTCATTGGTTGTATTGGTGAAATTATTCCTCTAGGTAAGTCGAAAACAGTTCCTTCCTTGGTAAATACATTTTGTGTTTACTAGATTGGCTTTAATGGCGTAAAAGTAGGCTTTTATGGATCTGAGAGCAAGAACTATTGATTTGTGTCTAAGTAGATGAGATAAACCACATTTTTCAGTTCATACCCACAAATTGATCTATGTTGTGCATTCTTTCTCATATAACTTCTACGGTAATCTAAAACATCTAAAACACTTTTCGTTTAAAGAAATTTTTCTGTTACAGGTAAGAGAACTGAAGCATGGTTGGCTACCTAATCATTTGAATTAGTTTATTTTCTATCTTCAGATTGTTTATGTTATATATTTGGGAAGATTTTAGTGAATCATAGTATTCTCATTGGATCTTTTGGTTCATTCCCTTTTAATGCAAGTATCCAAGATTCACTATCTTTTCCCATCTTCACCTTCATATCTCTTCTCTTCCTTTTTACATTTCTCTAAATGGAATTCTTAGGCTATTAAAAAGGATGATCAATGTGAAGGTCCCAAGAATATATGCCCTGCTTGTGGGGAGTAGGTGAGACATTTCTTCCTTCCTGCAACAATTTTATGCACCTCAGCCTGTCTCACAGTGGCCACACTATTGGTCTTCTAACCCCCTCATGGTTTCTCTCTGGTTTTGGATACATCTGTATTGAATTATAGCTATCAACTACCACCTGAATAACTTGGGATATTCCTCCAAGCCTCAATGTTCTTATCCAAAATATAGAATTAATAATAAAAATTTAACTTATACAGACCTAAATGTATTATAAAGCTTTAGGGTCAAGAGCTTGGGTTCCAGTCCTGTTTTTATCACATCTTATCTCTCAAACTTGCTCTCATCTGTAAAAAAAAAAAAAAAAAAAAAAAAAAAAAAAGGTTGTAATAATAAACACATTGTAATTTTGCTAGTTTTTTGTGGCAATTAAATTAATTATATGTAAAGTACTTAGAATATTGTGTTGCACATAAAACCATTATATACATGATAGTCATTATTAATAAACCTTACCATATAGCACTAGTGATAAGCTAAGAGGGAGAGAGAGTAGTGGAGTAATTTAAACTAGTATTTGCTATTTATCTACAATGTGTCAGTAAGTAGGATATGATATGATAGGATAAATATGTAGATAGATAGGTAGATAGATGATAGATAGATAGATGATAGTTAGATAGATAGATGATAGATAGATTATAGATAATTTTTCTA
>NW_011889372.1:9031-12110 GCF_000151845.1 Pteropus vampyrus | reverse complement strand
AGGATAAATATGTAGATAGATAGGTAGATAGATGATAGATAGATAGATGATAGTTAGATAGATAGATGATAGATAGATTATAGATAATTTTTCTAATTTAATCCATACAACAACTTTTTGAGATATTTGTTATCATTCTTATAATCTGTGTGCGTGTGTGTGTGAGAGAGAGAGAGAAAGAGAGAGAGAGCGATGCAAAAGCTTATATGCAACCAATAGAAGAGTCTAACAAAATTAAAACTAACTGCATATTAAGGTCTTATCTTTCCTAAACACCTTGGTTACTTTGTAAGCAAGCAAAATAAGAATAAATTAACCACTCTCCTAATGTAGTATTATATGTCCTTCATACTCTCTGAAGCTAAAACATAACACAAACATAACACAAAACATTAACCCTTCTGATTCTCTCAAGATTCTTCTTTGTACCTGTATCATAAGATGGTTTTAATGATCAGATCATAGAAATAAATAAAGTTTTTAGCATGTCACTGTTCAAATATTTTTGCATAAATGAGAGAATGAACCCAAATCATTTTGTTCTCCTCCTGCCCATCATGGCTGCACTAACATAGCCTATGAGATGCTTTACTGGTTTTGTTTTACATATTTTGAAGTCTATCATTCAACGTTAAGATAAAATTTCTTGTACTTCAAAGTTAGGTCAAATTCCTTCCATTCCTGGAAAACTTCTGAGGCCACAGAAGGAAAAATTGGCAGAATTCTTAGACTCAACAACCTAAATCATATTAGTATTAAAAATCAATGGCAGCTAACTATTTTCTTTTCCTCATAGCATGTAATCAATGGGAAGGCCATATAGAGTAATTTTATTTAATTATAAGTCAGTTCATGACTACTTTTTTTTGACTGCTTTACTCAGTCAATTCATATTTATTGAGCACTTCCTAGAGGCCAAGAATTATAATACATGTGAAGAAACAATTAATCCATTTAGTTTAGTATCTTGACAGGATTTATGGAATTACCTTAAACTCTTTCCGATGAAAAATATATACTCATAACTAATGTTTACTAAAATTTGTTTTCATTTCACTAAGATCACTTTTACTTTCTATTTAAAAAAATAATTGGTGTATCTTTCATTACACCACACATCTACTCTGTCAAGAATACAGCATACCACTATCTATTAAATTCTGGACAGATAGAGCAAATTGTTCTGTAATTATCATTCCAAAGTATATTCTATAAGTCCATTTATTTTTAATTATATATATATTTTTCTCCTCGTGACATCATCAGTCCATTAATGAATTCATTACTTCCTCTAATCTTCTGGGCCAACGATTGTGCAATATTTGGCATACAAATAGGTAAGGAGACTCAGACATGACCCTCGCATGCAGAGAGACAACTGTCCATAGGAAGAAGTGCTCATTAATCAAACAAATAAAATAAAAACTAGCAACCTTCAAATCTCATAGCTACTAAATTCTGAAATATATTTCTCAGCGTTTGTATTTAAAAGGCAGTTTGGGCTGGGGTTCTTTATTAGATCGCTTTTTTGTACGTTTGTTGAAACAATGAAATAACAATAATTTTATCAAATTATTTTTCTCTTTCCATCAATATAACATTTTAGGATGGTAGAATTCTCCTAAAAAGGAAACACAGAATATGGAATTTATAGATGGAAACAGCACCTTGGTGACTGAGTTTATTCTGTTAGGGTTTTCAACACGCCCTGAACTGCAGATTGTCCTCTTCCTCGTGTTTCTGACGTTGTATGGTATAATTTTACTGGCAAACATTGGATTAATGATGTTAATCAGAATCGATCCGCGCCTTCAAACCCCCATGTATTTTTTCCTTAGCAACTTATCCTTCGTAGACCTTTGCTATTCTTCAGCCATTGTTCCCAAAATGCTGGTCAATTTCCTCTCAGAGAACACATCTATTTCCTATTATGGCTGTGCCCTGCAGTTTTACTTCTTCTGTGCTTTTGCAGATACGGAATCCTTTATCTTGGCTGCCATGGCATACGATCGCTATGTCGCCATCTGTAACCCTTTACTGTACACGGGTGTGATGTCTCGGGGAATCTGCATATGGTTGATCATCTTGTCATACATTGGAGGCAACATGAGTTCCCTGGTTCACACAATCTTTGCATTTATTCTCAAATATTGTGATAAAAATGTCATTAATCATTTCTTCTGTGACCTCCCTCCCCTGCTTAAGCTATCTTGCACAGACACATCAGTTAATGAGTGGCTCCTCTCCACGAACGGCAGCTCGGTGGAAATTATCGGTTTCATCATTATCATCACCTCCTATGCTTTCATTCTTCACTCAGTCTTCAAGATCCGCTCTTCCAGCGGAAGGAAGAAGTCCTTCTCTACATGTGCGCCTCATCTGATTTCTGTGGCCATCTATCAGGGGACTCTTCTCTTCATTAACTCACGGCCCAGTTACCTGTATTCACCCAATATTGATAAATTTATCTCAGTGTTCTACACTGTTATCATCCCAGGGCTGAACCCACTGATTTACTGTTTGCGAAACAAAGATGTAAAAGATGCTGCTAAGAAAGCCATAGAATCTAAGGTAGATGCCTTGTGAGATATGAGGGTCCAAGATTCATCTAATTCCCAAATTACGAGCTCTAACTGGGAATCAGCAACAACTTTACCACATACATCACTTCTCACACAGGAGACTCTGTCAAACATTTATTCTTCATACAGTCAAATGCATTTTATAACCCCAACATATAAGAAAACTTTTGTTTCAAAATTACTGCTAAATAATAGTCAGACTACTGTTCAATGATCACTAGTTTGGAGTTAATGCTAAAATGGGTTGTATCAGGTTGTCTTAAGGGTTGTAGTAAATACTTCAGAAAAGTACATATGTGTGTGTGGATATGTGTGTTTATGTGTAGAATATCTATTGGCAAGTATAGATTACAGGATGACGGAAGAAGCCAGATTTCCTTGTTTCGTATTGCAGCTCTGTATTAATCTAGTGAATGGCACTTTAAACAAGTTACTTAAATTTTCTATGCCTCAGTTAACCTTTCTGTAAAATGAGAAGAATATAGTACCTACATCAT
>NW_011889372.1:8599-8981 GCF_000151845.1 Pteropus vampyrus | reverse complement strand
ATACATCCAAGCACCATAAGAATGAAATGGTACATTTAAAGCATGTACTTTTTGGCAGATTATTTGTCTTCGATTACTGATTAAAGAGAGTTTTAATAAAAATATATTCTTACTCTTAACTATTTTATTTTATAATCCCAAATAATTTATTTTGTTCACAGAACAACATACCAGGACCTCTCAATCATTGTCAAAACATCTTTCCCACTCAGTTACTTTACTAAAATGTATTAAGTATATTTATATCTATAAAATTAAGCTTATTCACATTACATGAAATTGGGTTCAATGGCCATCTTTTACATATCTGTTTAAGGAAAAAATATATTCCTTCCTTTTCTTTGCTTTACCTTTTTCTTTAAAGATAAAGCTGAACAAATAG
>NW_011889372.1:6854-8549 GCF_000151845.1 Pteropus vampyrus | reverse complement strand
TTCCCGTCCCCACAAAACACACACACAAGCATTTCATAGGTGTTAATTATATGTGTGTGTGTGTGTGTGTGTGTGTGTGTGTGTGTGTGTGTGTGTGTGTGGGTACTATGACTCCCCTCCAAAAAATTCTAGAATTCTAGAATTATACCCAAGACAAATGAATGAATAGATTCACCAAAAGACATGAACAAAAATATTCACCATTGAATTATTCGGGATAGCATAAAAATGAAAACAGAAGAGCATCAAATTCATAAAGCAACTACTAACAGAACTAAAGGAAGAAACTGACAAAAATCAAAAACACAATTAGAATAGGAGACCTAAATACCCTAATGTCAGCTATGGATAGATCATCTAAACAAAAAATCAATAAGGAAATATCAGCCTTAAATGACCAATTAACCCAATTGAACATCATTGACATTTACAGAGCCTTTCATTCCCAGACATCAGATTATAAATTGTTCTCTAGTGCACATGAAACCTTCTCAAGGATAGACCATATATTTGGACATGAAACTAGACCAACAAATTCAAGAAGTCTGAAATCATATCAAGCACAACGCTTTGTGAATGGAGATCAACTGCAAAAAGAAAGTAGGGAAACCCACAGAGAAGTAGAGGTTATACAAGATACTGCTTAAGAATGAAGGGGTCAAAGACGAAATAAAAGGAGAAATCAAAAGATACATAGAAACAAATGAGAATGAGACTACAACATATTAAGAATTCTGAGATACATCAAAAGCGGTAATAAGAGGAAAGTTTATATTACGACAGGCTTATATCAGGAAACAAGAAACATAACAAACTAACAACCAAACATTGAATCTTAAAGAACTAGAAAAGAAGAACAAGTGAAGCCCAAAGTCAGCAGAAGGAAGGAAATAATAAAAATTAAAGCAGAATTCAATGAAACAGAGAAGAAAAAGGCAAGAGAAAAAATTAATGCAACAAAGAGCTAATTCTTTAAAAACAGCAATAAAATTGACTACCCCTCATTAGACTCATTAAGGAAAAAAGAGAAAATGCACAAGTAAACAAAATCAGAAATGAAAGAAAATTTATGACTGATACCACAGTAAAAGAATCAAACAAGAATACTAGGAAAGATTATATGCCACCAAATTCGATAACCTAGAAGAAATGAACAAGTTCTTAAATCTTCCTAGATTGAATCAAAAAGCATTAGAAAATTTAAATAAATTGATCAACAGTAAGGAAATTGAAACAATCATCGAAAACCTCCCCAAAGGTAAAATCTGTCCAAGACCAGTGTCTTCACTAGTGAATTCTACCAAACGTTCAAAGATGATTTAATACTTGTTCTTCTCAAACTCTTACAAAAAAATCAAAGAAGAAGCAATACTTCCTAACTCAATTGTTGAAGCCAGTGTTATCCTGATAACAAAACCTGGTAAATATAACACACAAAAAAGAAAACTACAGACCAATATCTTTGATGACTATAAATGCAAAAATCTGAAAACATTAGCCAATCAAATACAACAATACATTAAAAAGATTATACATCACGATAAAATGGGCTTCATTCCAGGGGTATAATTAAGGTTGAACATATGATATACTATATAAATATGATATACTATATAAACAAAATTAAAGATAAAAACCATATAATCATATCAATAGATACGGAAAAAGTATTTGACAAGATACAGCATCCATTTA
>NW_011889372.1:2924-6804 GCF_000151845.1 Pteropus vampyrus | reverse complement strand
AACAAAAACTCATAGTCCTAGACAACAGTTTAATGGTTTCCAGAGAGAAAGGGGAACGGGGTGGTAGATAAAGATAACGGGGGCAAACATGTGGTGATGGAAGGAAATTCAGCTTTGGATGGTGAACGCACAACGCAATATACACGTGATGTATTGTTGAATTATACACTTGAAACCTACGTAATTTTATTAATCAATGTCACCATGATAAATTTAATTTAAAAATTAATAATAAAAATTTAAAAAGATAAAGATGGGAGACAATTTAAGACAAAAACTGGACTTTGAAATGAAACAGAGTTCAAATTTGTTTACTATTATTTCCTTATTAGTTGTGTGACCTTTGACTACTGGATTCACTGGGGTGATCACTTCGCAAGTTGTATTAATGTTTAATCACTATGTTATACACCTGAAACTAATATAATATTGTATGTCAACTATAATTAAAAAATAAAAAAAAATATTTTCAAAAAGCTACTTAAACTTTTTAAGCCTCAGTGTCCTCATCTCTTTATCATGGGTTTAATATATCCATATATATATGAAATGAGGCATATATGATTGTTCGAGACAGTTTCTAAGACCATACAGAGCCAACTAAGCCCCTATCAAGGATTGAAACCCTAGTGCTAAAAGAAAATATGGTATATCCTTTGTGGCATTATGGTATGAAATGGAGTCTCCAGGATCCATCTTCATCTACATTAGAGCCTGCTCCCCAATCTGTCAGATTCCAGTTCCTGATCAGGTGATGTTTGAAGCTCTCTGCCATCCACCTTAGGACTTGTTTTTCCTGATCCTGCCTTCACTCTTGGTTACAACTGAACAGAGGTTTCTTGATGGCTACCCATGCTGGCCACACCATTTCCATGTCCAGGCCAGATACCTGAGACTTCCTACTGACCTAAGTTCCAGACCCCACATTGACCCCCAAAATAGAATTTACATGATTAATCTTAGAGTACCCCATTTCATGTTATTCTGTTTGTCTCTATCCCAAGTGCAGTGGCTGTAATGGCACACTTCGCTGCAAAAGAACCGATATTTATCTATTATGACGAACCCAACACTTTAGACATTTACTGCTCAGTATTTAGGACAAAACTTTTGCCTCTCATTATCCTGCCATTTCATTCTTCACTGTGGAAACCACCTTGGCCAGAGTTCTAAGTTACTCCTGATCTGTTGGACAAAATTGTTCTTGCAAATATAGTTTCAGTGCAGTACATAGAACTATGACCTAGATTCAGAAACCAAAATACATTTTCACTATTCGAAGGCTTTCTTCACGAGTTCATTCTCTCTCCCACGACTCAACTTCATCCATGGGCTAAATGCTTTCTTTAGACTTTCTAGCCTTACCTTCTATAGCGTCCATTCTGCAGAACCTAGGCACACTGTCATCCACCATTCGTAGGCTCCAGTTCCCATCTCTGGCTCCCAGGACTCAGGCTCCTTCAGCAATTGTGTGTAACAAGTGAATGTCATAAACCAATTCCTTCATCAAAGTTCCTTATTTTTTGCTGAGGGATCAATATCCCTAAGGATAAGCACAACTAGAGATGACAGTGGGATCTATGAATAATGGTACAAGCAGTGAGCTCTACACTGGTGAAAAGCTAGCTAGCAAAATTTGTTAAATCAAAACTGTAATAATTCTCACTATAGTGACAATAATATGGTTCCATCTTAAGAATAGCAAATTTAACTTAGCTTTAGATCCCTTATCAAACCATGTTATCACCTGGAGTAGAAATAACAATATTGAGTCTGCATCTAATCCCAACTCATTATACCTGTGACTTTCAACATATCGCTTTTCCTCTTTCAGCCTCATACACACTGTCAAAAGAGGGGCTTAACTAGATAATCTTCATTGTGTATTCCTGTTACCATATCTATACATGTGTTGGTATGGATCTATTAATGCATAGACCTACTTCTACTTGAAGTGATTGAAAAAAATGGCAGGTGGTTGAGAATACATTCATACCAATGAAATATCTTACATCTATAGGGCAATTTTAATTGAAACGGAAGTGGCAATGATGATAGAGAGATAGATAGCATATATTAAAGGACTTCCATTACCATCAAGCTGGACTCATTTAACTGGCCTTGTAGTCTGCATCTTTACTTAACAGATGCTTCATAAAAGTAGATATCCAAGTTATTAGTATAAAAGGAATCAAATACTTGCAGGAATTCATCATTCTGAACCTATACTGATATGATTCTATCAATGCATAGACCCACTCCTATCTTTGGAGAGATTTTTAAAAATTGCAGACATTTGCAAATTTATTCATAACAAAGAAATACATTGCATTTTTAGGCAAATTTGACCCGGAATGGAAATGGCAATGAGGACAGAGATAATTTCACAGGTTGCAGGAACCCCAATACCATCGAATTAGATCCATTTTACTAATAGTGATAGTGGAAGTATGAAGTTACAGACTTCTATAGAAAACCGTATGATGACAGTACTAAATCTATATTTTACACACATACACACATGGATACATTTTCAACTCCTGGTTTTGTATACAAGATAAATGACTCTATATCACTACTAAAAACATGTACAAGAATGTTCACATTAACATTGTTGGTGATAGAAAAATAGAAACTAACTCAACAGTCTATCAACATTAAAGTAGATAAATAATGATATATCTGTACAAAAAATTTTACAAGAATGAGAATGAATGTACCACAACTCTATACAACAACATGGACGGATTGTACAAGTGTGCTGTTGAATAAAACAGTACATGCTATAGGTATCTTCTCATGTGTAGTACCAAAAATACGAAAATAATATTCCATGATAATAGCCAAGAGGGTAATTACTCCTTTAGGGTAATAGATTAGTAATCTAAGAGGGAGCATGTAGAAAGCTTTGGTGATTCTGATGATATACTGTTTTATGTTCTGGGTCCTTGTTATGGGTATACTTTTTTGAAATTTCTGTGGTGTAATTCCCCATGATAATCTCAAGATTTGTTCTTGTTGTCGCAAATGACAGTATTTCATCTCTTATGGTAGAGTAATATTCCATTGTATAAATGTACCACATCTTCTTTATCCAATTATCTATCGAAGGATATTTCGGTTGTTTCCATGTCTTAGCCACCATGAATAATGTGCTTTGGATTTTATACTGAATCCAGTAGTTTCCATAATAATGAATCCTATAATATAGAGGAATAAAATGCTAATTGAGTAAACATACACATACTTCATTAAAAGCTTCAAAACTTTCATAAAAAAAAAAACAGTAGGGATTAAAAATCAGGAAAAAAAAAGTTGAACTGTAGTATGCAGAAGAAATATTTCCCAGATGAAGATGTTTATACTCAAATCCAAAAAAAAAAAAAAAAATGCACGTTGGAGAAGCAAAGGCATTCTAGGCAGAGGGTCTGACAGTTACAGAGTCTTGAGGTGAATAGTTCTATACCTTTTTAGAATTAAAGAAGTACAACATGGTTAGGTTACAAAGAACAATGAAAAGTGCCTTGGTAAATTATATCATTGTGCAGTAATTTTAAACCATCAACTTCTCTGTCCATTATTCCCCCAGGAAGCTTTCCTTCCCATCTTCCCATTTCTTACCTCTGGTTAAATGTCCCTTTTTAAGATCCCAGACAACTATCTCATTTAAACATTGTTTCAATAGCACTCTGTTTATTAAATCTCAGTTTCCAATCTAAGATTGTGAGAATTTTTAGCTCAAGGACTGTGCATTCCAGCTTTGTTTTCCCAAGGACCTGCATAATTTGGGGGACAGAAAATGGCAAAACAAATTACATAAATAAATGAAACAATAGATAACACTTAAGTTTCTATTAGATGTCACTAACACAAAATTAAC
>NW_011889372.1:1912-2874 GCF_000151845.1 Pteropus vampyrus | reverse complement strand
CTTCAAAATTTGAAAATATTTATGCATAAAGAAATGTTAGGTAGCTAGGCAGACATGAGCGACAGGGGGAACAAAGGAATAGGGGCCCAGCCTAGAGACTGTCCAAAGAACATCTCAATGGTAGTAGAATTGTGGATATGCACATGAGTACTAGGCAAAGAGTTATAGAGCAGCCAAGTGTCAATCAAAATAACCTCACTTGTCAATCACCTAGGAATGCCTTTGGAACCACTCATCACAGCCCAAATATAATGCAAGTATTCCCACCTTTGGGCCCTTTCTGTGTGGTTGTTGGTTGTTGTGACAGCTCATCACTGAAACCATGTGCCTCCTTGGGGCATGTTTGTCTTTCTAAAATATACCTTTAATAAATCTTTTCTAAATCTCGCTGACCTATGATTCTTCACTATGTCAATGAGGAAGAACTGAAGAAATATGCTAACTATGTTTCTGAGCCATTATCCCCCCCTCCCCCACGCTGCGGGAGCTACGTGGGGTTTTGCATCAACCCAGTGGTAACAGATATATGCACCCCAACGTTCATTGCAGCATTAGTCATGGTGGCCAGGACATGGAAACAACCGAAGTGCCTTTACAGATGATGGATAAAGAAGATGTGGTACATGTAAACAATAGAATATTACTCTGCCATAAGAAAAGATGAAATAATGCCAACAGTTTGTGACAACATGGATGGATCTTGAGATTATCATGCTAAGCAAAAATAAGTCAGGCAGAAAAAGTTGAGAACCATATGATTTTTCTTACAGGTGGGATATAAAACTGAAAGCAACAAACAAGACAAACAAAAACTCATTGATGCAGACAACAGTTTAGTGGTTACCAGACGGAAAGTGGGGAGGGGAAAAGTAGATAAGGGCAAAGGAGATCAAATACATGCTGATGGAAGAAAATTTAACTTTGAGCGGTAAACACACAAAGCAATATGCATGTGACATGTT
>NW_011889372.1:1223-1531 GCF_000151845.1 Pteropus vampyrus | reverse complement strand
AACCTGTTTTTCCTTGGTAGCACTATCATGCACTGAATTTGTGTGATAATAGTTCAGACCTAAGGCCAGGTGACCATTGTCTGGAAGAAGGAGTTTATGAGTAGAGTGTTGTTTACATAATGTTTGGGGACACCAGCGATATCTGAAAAGCCATGAAGACACAAATTTTTTTCTCATGTGTTTGTCTTTTATGTCTTAAATTCTACCTTAAATCTTTCCTTCAACTCATAGTTTAAAAAAGCCATCCCATAAAATTCAAACCCTTGGGGAGGAATTTAGATGATCCAGTTTTCAACAGTATATGGCTA
>NW_011889372.1:0-1173 GCF_000151845.1 Pteropus vampyrus | reverse complement strand
TTTTCAACAGTATATGGCTACCCATGCTCCAAGTTAATGTGAAGTGGGAGTTAGACTGCATGGCCTGGAGGGGCTTCCGTGTTTACGAAGGTAAAGTTAGAGCTGACTAAAGGGAGTGTGGCCTCAGGAAATTGGCATCCCTGAGGACAGGGAGCACCTGAGGGAAAAATGAGTATGCAGAGGAATAAGAAGGTGACAAGGGTGATTCTGCCTCCTCCAGGTAGGCACCACAGAAGGAGAGAAAAGTAGGAAGCTCTTAGGTGCCACGAACGTAGCATTTTCTTGAGTTTACCTGGTGGAGAATTGTTTAGGTGGCTTTTTAAACCACCTGACAATTTTTGAAAGATCTGTATTTCTTTCTCAATCACCCAGCCTGTAGGATATACCAGATGATAAAGGATATTATTATATCTATCACTTATTCCTGAGAGACCAAGTATTCAACCCCCAGGGACCAGACACAGAGATGGTTATATAATCCAGGTCAGTCGGGAGACAGTGCCGATCCGTCCTGCAGGCAGACTAGATGCAACAGACAGGTCAATGCCTTGGAACAGGTACAGGTACTTGGTGTTTTTCTGCTTTATATTTTAGCTTGCTTCAGTTTTTATTTTAATATGACAGAAAGCATGCTGTAAAACCAAAGGGATAACATGGAATATTATACAAATATTTATTTAATTTCTTTTCTCAATACATTTCAAAGACATATATATAAATGGCAGGGAGTGCAACAGAATGCAAATATGGATTATGGAGGTGGTAGGACATATTTTTTTGTTTTTTGTTTTTTGTATCTTACCTGAATTTTATATTTTTTGAAGATATTTTCTTTTTTTCTTTTTTTCTTTTTTTTTTAAGGAAAGCAGTTTCTTAAAACTGTGTCTACAGGGACAGATATTTAAATGAGTTTCTGCCAAGGGTTAGGAGACCTGCAATTCGATCACTACATTATGATTCATATTTTGTTTTTCTGTTTTTTATCCACCTTCAATTTCACTTTTATTAATTTCTCACAGGACAGAGGAGGTCATGCACAATATTATACACTCATAATTGGTTTGTATAAAATAAAGCAGTGGGACGTAGGAGTCATTTGACCTCCCAAAGACCAATTCTGATAAAGCAAAAGGAGACAGATTTCAGAGATAGTCAAGGGAAATAAAGATCAAA
>NW_011889371.1:556529-558620 GCF_000151845.1 Pteropus vampyrus | reverse complement strand
TACTTATGGGTCATTAGTCCAATCATCATTACAAATTTCACTCTAACATATAGGAACTAGGCTAAAAATAAAATTAATTCAGGATATTATATATGCAAGAAGGTCAAACCAGTTAAATTCTTAGATGTGGGATTACTAGTTTAAAGTTTAGGAGTGTCTTTATAGGTTATTTTTTATTTTTTATTTTATTTATTAATTTTTTAATGCCTACAGCACCTGGTCTTCCTAGGTGGTATCTTATACAAGTACTAACCAGGCTGACCCTGCTTAGCTTCCCAGATCAGACGGGTTGGGCTCGTTCAGGGTAGCATGGCCATAGACTATAGTTTTTTTTTAAAGTGTAGTATCATGTATAATTCTAATGTCTACAAGCAAGGTGTTAAATCTCTCTCAGCCTGTTGCTTTTCCTGCAAAAGAAGGCAGCTGATAATAAAAGCATAATCTCTCCACATCATACGACACTGGGAAATAAATTAATCACCATCAAAGACTTTGTAAAACTCAATGTAGGAGTGTTAATCATTACTTGAAAAGTTGTTTGCACTTAGGTCTTCTATTCTTCAGACCTCCATGACCTTTATATGAATCTTTATAACAACATGTATGACGGTGCTATTGCTGAATTGTCTTTATTTGTTAATTTATCTGCCTATTGGATTCTACACTGTTCGAAAAAAAAATTTTCTCTTTTTTAAATTCACTTTTGTATTCTCAACCTTAATTTGATGCCTAGTTCTATAAATGTTCGAATAAATTAATGTTAGAGTGTTGAGAATTTATGGTACACCATTCTTATTTCTGTCATTGACCATTTATCCATTGTTTTACATTATCCAACTCCCAAAAGGAATTGTGGAAGTGAAGATGGGCTAGTAGTTTGATCTTAGAAACAGAAAATTATAAGTTCCTAATTGTAGAGTTGTAATATTTCTTTAGGAAATTAATGGAAAGAGGAAGGGAAGAAAGAAAATTTTTCTCTTAAACATTATTACCTCTCTTCTTGTCCAGGATATTCTAACAGCTGAGTATTTATTTCCCAGTGTAATCAGAGCATTTGCATTTGGCACTGCATTGTGTGTTTATCATTGACTATATAGTCGGAGATGACTGAAAAGAATCATGAAAACTGTTCAGTACAATCTGGTACAGATGAGGAGATGGAGGCCCAGTTACCTCACATCTCACATCAATTTAATGTTAGAACCTAACTTGATTACTTATCAGCTAGTTCCAGTGCTATGCTCCAGCCGTCCTATCTAATTTGACCTGATGGTTTCTGGATATTTGCTTCTATCTCTTGAGCAAGAATGATCAGCTATGAAGGCCAGTATGTTCTTATCTGACTTTTCAGAACTTTGAAAATTAACACCATCTTGGATGTACACACACCCTTTCACCTTTCCCATGGGTAGGAAATAAGAAGAGCAAGAGATGGTAGCCATTGCTAGAGAAATTCCTCCCTATTGGACAGTCTCCCACTTGAAGGACCGAGTAAGAATCATACAGCAGGAGGGAATAGGGAGATTCTATGAATCCAGATCCTTAAATCTGAAATGGAGAGTATAGGGTCCTGATGGAACATTGCTGGTCTCTGGTACATTTCAGTGAAATTCTGTCTAATTTTGTTTTGCTTTTAAAGAAACATTTCTGTATTTTGGGAACTTCTCAGCCCCACTCAGGTATGATCCATGTATAGAATTAGAGACAGGATTCTGAGGAAAACATCACATCATCACTCTTATCTGTTGGGCTTAAATAATTTATAAAAGCCAAATATCTTTTGCTGTGCTAAGGTTCCTCTCATGTGGTTCTATGAAAGACACTGAATTGTAATGTAACAAGTAAAATCATCTCACCAGCTGCTTGCAATGTAGACTTCTCAAACATGCCGGTAATTATTTTCAGTTTGAAGAGCTGTGGTAGACTATATCCTCCCTATGTTCAGGATCTTTGCCATAAGACATTGTAGCTCCTTCCACAAAAAGTGGTATATATTTTTCTGCCCCTTAACTTGGAATTCTTTTGTGGTTTGCTTTAGTTAGTGGAATGTTAGTGAGCATGATGTGATCAAAAGCTTGGGAAGTATCATGC
>NW_011889371.1:553692-555594 GCF_000151845.1 Pteropus vampyrus | reverse complement strand
TAGCTAACATACAATATTGTATTAATTTTAGGTGTACATCATAGATGTTCAACATTTATATACCTAAAGAAGTGATCACCATGCTAAATCTAGCAACCATCTAACACTGAACGACACTATCACGATATTATTGACTATATTCCCTATGCTGTGTATCACATCCCCATGACTTATTTGTTTTATATTTGGAAATTTGAACCTCTTATTCCTCTTCTCCTTTTTCCATTTCTTTTTGATTTTTCAATTACAGTTGACATTCAATATTATTTTATATTAGTTTCAGGTACACAGCATAGTGGTTAGACATTTACATAATTTACGAAGTGATCCCCCTGACTATTCTAGTACCCACCTGGCACGATATATAGTTTTCAATATAATTTCTAAGCGCTTTATTATTTTCTGCTTAAAAAAATTAAAACTTGACAGAATAATCCCTTTTGTTCTTCAGGAGTGTCTTGAATATTTTTGGCCTTTTTAATTTTCATGTAAATTTCAAATTAGCTTGTCAATTTTCTCAAACAATATTTGCTTGAATTTTTGTTGAAATTGTATTGTTTCTATATATTATTCTAAGGAAAATGACTGACGATAAATCTCACAATAGTATAATTTACCTAATTATTAACATAAGTATCGCTCCATTTATGTAAGTCCTTTAAATTACTCTAAATAATGTCTTTTGATTTTATGATTAGTGATCTTACATGTTTTTGTAGACTTATTTTAGATATTTGATATTTCTGATACTATTGTGAATTACATTTGTGTGTGTATGTGCCAGTATCCAACTATTTTTTTAATTTTTAAATTTTCCCCATGTTTCCATACTTCTCTCCTTTACATATTAGCTTGTTCTCTATATCTATGGGTCTGTTTTGGTTTAGTATTGTATATTAATTTGTTGTTTTTATTTTAGGTTCTACATATAAGTGAAATCATACGATATTTGTCTTCCTTTCTGACTTATTTCATTTAACACAATACCCTCTAGGTCACAAATGGCATGATTTCATTCTTTTATATTGCTAAGTAATATTCCATTGTGTATGTATACACACACGCATATACATATACATGTATACATACCACATCTTCTTTATCCATTTATTGATGTACATCTAGGTTGCTTCTATATTTTGACTATTACTGGGAATGCTGCAATGAATATAGAGGTACATATATCTTTTTGAATTAGTGTTTTTGTTTCCTTTGGGTAAATACCTAGAATTGGAATTGCTGGATCTTATGGCAGCACTATTTTTAATTTTTTGAGGAATCTCCATACTATTTTTCATAGCAGCTGCACTAATTTACAATCCCACCAACAGTTCACTTTTCTGCATATTCTCCCCAGAATTTGTTATTTGTTAATGATTTCATAATAGCCATTCTGACAGATGTGAGGCAATGTCTCATTGTAGTTTTAATTTGCATTTTCCTAATGATTAGTGATGTTGAGCATCTTTTCATATATCTGTTGGTCATCTTAATGTCCTCTTGGGAGAAACGTCTATTCAGGTCCTTTGCCCATTTTTTAAATTTAATTGTTTGTTTGTTTGTTTATTTTTGGTGTTGTAGGAGTTCCTGATGTATTTTGGGCATAGACCATCAACAAAATGAAAAGACAACCTACTGAATAGGAGAAGATATTTGCCAATCGAGTGTATCGTTGGTAAATGTCTTTTCCAATTCAGTAGTTGTCTTTTTGTTTTGTTGATGGTTTCCTGTGCTGTGCAAAAGCTTTATAGTTTGTCGTAGTCCCATTTGTTTATTTTTTTTCCTTTGATTCCCTTGCCCTAGGAGATATTTCAGAAAAAAAAAATTATTAATGGTGATATCAGAGTTTGCTGCCTATCTTTTCTTCTAGAAGTTTTATGGTTTTAGGTTTTACATTTAAGT
>NW_011889371.1:540002-551642 GCF_000151845.1 Pteropus vampyrus | reverse complement strand
TGTAACCATTAATCCTGCTCAGTACATATATTAATGTAATCAGCTGTCTGTATTTTCTTTTGAATTTTTATATATGTGGTTATATCATCTACAAATAACGATATTCTTCCATTTTAATTCTTACACCTCTTTTCTTCTTTTTTTGCCTTATTACATAGAGAAGATCTCCAATGTAATGTTTAATATAATGATGGTGTTAGCGTTCCTATATCATTTCTGATCTTACAGGAAAAAATTTTAACATTTTTCTATAAGATATGATTGTGTTGTACTTTATTTTTAGTGTGTATACCTTCTCTTTTTAAAGTCAAGAAGTTTTCCTTTTGTTCCTAGCTTGCTAATACTTATTTTTTAATTAATAGAAATTGATGCTGAATTTTTATCAAATGCTTTTTCTGTATCAATTGAGATAATTGCATGTTTTTCCTCTTTTATTCTGTTAATGAGGTGAATTACATGATTGTTTTCAAATGTTGAATCACCTTTTCATTTTCAGAATAAGCCTAATTTCACCAAGATAAATTATTCTTTTTATTTGTTACTGAGTTTGATAATTAAAAAGAATCTTTTTCACCTATTGTTATTAAATCATCCTATAATTTTCTTCCTTTTAACATGCATGACAGGTTTTGATATCAAGGTTATGCCAACCTTATAAAATGATCTGAAAGTTTTTCTCTTTCTATTCTCTAGAAAAGTTTGAATAAGAGTGGTGGTAATGTTTCCTTAAGTAATAAGAGATCATTGATAAAGCTATCTTGGTTTGGATTTTTCTTCATGGATATACTTTTTAGATTCAATTCCTTAATAATGATAGGGTAGTTGTTTTTCCTACATTTTATTATGTTAGTTTTGGTATACCTTTTCTAGGAATTTTTATTTCATCTGAATTTTTATGTATTGCCGTAAAAACTTCATAACGTCTTCCTATTATCTTTTTAATATTTGCAGTATTTGCTCTGTAACCTTTTTCATTATCCATTTTGCTTATTTTTCCTTTCTCTCACATTTCTTAAATCACTTTCACCAGGGGTTTATCAATTTGAATAATGTTTTCAAAGAATCATCTTTTAATCTTGAGTCTCTTCATTGTAATTTTGGTTCCTACTTTATTTCTTTTTGCCCTTTAGACTGTCTTCTATTTTCCTCAGGCTTGATTTGCATTTCTTTTCCTAAGTTCTTAAATTACTATAGCATTGATTTTCAGCATTTTTCTTTTCTGATGAAAGCTCTTAACATATGAAAACAATAAAAGGCTATAAATGATAAGCTGCTATTTTCTAAGATAATTTTACCTGCATCCTATAAATTTTGCTTTTTTATATCAAAAACATATTTAAATATGTTTTATTTCCATTGTGATTTATTCTTTGATCACAGTTTAGCAGAGTTTTGGTTAACCTCCAATGATTTGAAGATTTTCAGTTACAATTTAAAAAAATTATTTCTAGTTTAATTCCATCGTGGTCAGAGAGCACAAACTCTATACTTTTAATACTTTTGACAATTTTGGAGACTCTGTGGGTGGCATAAGATCAATTTTGTAAGTATTCTGTGTGTCTTTGCAAATAATACATAATTTTCAATGGTTTACTACACTCAGTTGTGTCTGGCTTGCTCATTGTGTTGGTCAAAGCCTTTACAGCTTTATTAAAAATATTCAGTCTTCTTTATCTAGGTAACTACTTAAATAAGTATGTTAGAATCTCTAACTGTAGATTTGTCTTTTCTTCCTTTTAATTCTGCCCATTTTTATTTTATATATTTAGATACTCTGTTATTAAAGGCATACATACTCATAATTATTAAATCTTCCTGGTGGGTTGTTTTGTCATTACGAAATACTCCTCTTTCTCTCTATTAATGTCTTTTGCCTTGTAGTGTACTTTCTTTCGTTACTATAGCAACATTAACTTTCTTTGGTTTAGTCTTCTTTACCGTATCTTTTTTCATCCTTTTACTTTCGAATGTCCTGTAAACTTAAATTTTGAGTTGTTTCTGAAAGTAGCATACAGGTGAGTTTTATATTTCAAAATATCTTGATTATCTTTTTAAAATTTGAATATTTAGCTGAAGGAAACTAGACTTTGGGTGGTAAACACACAATAGAATATACAGATGTCAAATTATAATGTACACCTGAAAATTATATAATTGTGTTAACCAATGTTACCCCAATAAACTTAATTTAAAAAACAAATTAATAAATTTTAAAAAGCCATAAGATCCTGCACACAAAATTTTTTTTGTGGATATTTAAATTTAATATAATTATTGATGTATGTGGTTTTCAATGTATCTTCTCATTCTTTGTATTTGATAATGTTCATTTTTTTTTCTCTCTTCTGGTTTCTCATTAATTTTTTTATATACCCTTTTATCCTCTATTAACTTATCAATTGTATGTGGTTTTATTTTTCTTTTAATAGTTATCCTAGGGATTGACTTCCTTGCATTTATTTTAAATTTGTACTTTTATCTCTTCTCTGAGAATGTAAGTATATTAAAAATTTTAAATTCTCTTTATCCCCCTTTAGACTGACACTATTGTTTTAGTGTATATATTGAATAAATATATATGTTTAATCCCCACATGTCATTCATTTATTCTCTTTCTTCATATATATATTTAATGTTTCCATCCAGCTGTCGGTGTTTATTTAAATTTCTCATGCACAAATCTTTTAGGTTACTCTTCATTTCTTTTATCTTTGAGGTTCTCTACAGTATAATTATTTCTTCTGCCTAAGGAAATTCCTATAGTATTTCTTTGATAATAGATTTTCTTTTTCTGTTTTTTAGAAAAAATGCTTTCTTTTCCATTTATTTTTCAGGAAAAATGTCTTTTAGTTATGGAACATTAGATTGATGGTTATAGTTTTTTTGATTGTTTCTGTTGAAGTTAGCTATCAATTTCACTTTTGCTTTTTTGAAGATAATTTATCTTTTATTTTTCTAGCTTAAAAGAAATCTCTTATTTTACAGCTTCCTATAATGTATTTTAGTTTTTTTTTTTTTTAAATTTGCATTCATCATGCTTAGGATTCAGTCTTCTTAAATTAGTGACTTGATGTGATTTCTCAGTTTTAAAGAATTCTCAACTATTATATTTTAAAATATTACTTTTGTCCCATTTTCTGTTCTCCCTGTATATATTAAATGTATATTAGATTCCCCACCCCCACAGAATTCCTCTTTTTTTTTTTGTTGTCTCATACTCTTTGTGTCTCTTATACTCTTTTCTGTATTTTTATTCTTTAAAAATTTTTTTTGACCCTCAGTCATCGATGTTTTCTGACTTTTCTTCAGTTCGCTAATTCCCCCCTTCATGTCAAATTTGCTTTTAATTTTTAATATCACTTATTTTTAAGTTTTAAGACTTTCAATGGATTCTTTTTCTGTTTCATTTTTTATAAAATTTTTATAAAAATTTAATCTCTATTTTTAAATCATATATAGGTAATTTAAAATCTAAATCTGATAGCTCTATTATGAAGGTCTCCTATGGCTTTATTTTTATCATCTGTTGTGTTTCTTGGCTTTATAAAATGTTGTTCTCTCTTCTTTATACCTGGTGATTTATAACAGTGTTGAAATATAGTATATGAAATGATTTAGAAATAGTATGGGGCCTAAAACTGTGTTTTCTGTTTTATCAACTTTTGCAAAAGATTTACCTTTTTTTTTCCTCACAGAAAATATGGGTACTAGCAATTTGGATCATCTTAAGTTAGATTTGGAAATGATTCAATCTGGGGTTTAGGCTGTGAAATGGGATTGATTTCTAGTCTGTCCTTATCGCTAAGGTGTCAATCTCCCCCTTTTCCTTTGTATGCCCTGAACGCTAATTCATGTTATTCTTTTCTATGATTGTCGAAAAGCTCTGCTCAGCTTCTCAGTGTCTCAATAGCTTCTTGCAGGATTGGCAGACACCGTGGGCAAAATTAGTCCCAAATATTCTGCTCAATTATTTGCTTTTTCTTTTTTCCCAGATATTATTCACTTTTTTAAAGCTCTGTGATAACTATAAATGGATATATATATATCCATTTTTTTTTTTCCTAGCTATAGTTTCATCGAGGAGGTTGGTCAGATTTCCTTGTCTACCATTATTGGAAACATAACTCTGTATTTAGTAGGATTTTGATTGTGAGAAAAGATCATGGCCTAAGCATGAGGGATTCAAGTCTAAAGGTATTGGTAGAACTTGGCTGACTAACTTGTCTAAAACAGAATGCCATTGGGAAGAATGGAAAGAGGTAGTGTCCACTGGGGCCAAGTGGTGTGTGGGTCCCTTGTGCACAGATAGAAACTTGGACTTTATTCTGTTGGTGAGTTGTGATACACTCAGGATTTTGGAGTAAGGCAGAGAAATGATGTAAGTAGCATTTTAGAAAAATAAATCTAACAGAACACTGTTCCATGTGCACTGATGTCATAGCATATTGTATCCGATGCCAAGAAAATCCTTATTCTCAATGGAAATACTTTGCATTTTGAATACCGTCATCAGTTCCTGTGACTGTTCTTGCCCAGAACTTTTTTTCTATAGGCATCCCTTATTTTAGACTTGGAAACCAGAAATATTTTGGCTGGTGGGCTATTCCCAGTATTTAGATTATTTTAAAAGTTAAATAGCCATTGGGGAGAGAGGCTATTTGCTTTCTTACACATTGGAAATCTCAAGAGTCCTGAAAATTGATACATTTTTAAGCTATAAGGCTGATTTTTGGACTCCCGCAATTATCTGCAAATAATTTACTTTAATAATTTGTAAAATATCATAGAATCTTTATGTGGCTTAGTGCCTCTTCCTCAAAGCTGATCATGAAATCATTATTTACATTTCACATATCCCTTCTTTCATCAGAGAAACTTTAATGCTTTGGAACTGAGAATTTCAGAGCCATAAGGAACTTCAGAAATCATCTTAGTTCAACCTCCTTAATTTACAAGTTGGGAACTGAAACCCAGATTGTGTATGGAACTTATCCAAAGTCACACAGCTGGTTAATGGCAGAGCTGGAAATATAATCAATAGAATTTGGATAGAAGCCTTCTTCTAGAGCATTTTTCATTCCAAAGCAAATTTTAAGAGCTCTAACAGGTTAAATGTGACCGAATATAAAAATCAGATTAAATAGCAGATAATTAATTTACAGATAAGAAAATGTATATTAATTTAAAAAATTCTATCTATATGAAATTGATATGTAGATCAGAGATGGGCTTCATGTACCCCTAAAATAACATACATACTACTGTATTATACACATTTGTCTCTGGCAAAGATACAGTCCCCGCCCCCTCCACTTCTCAAAGGTGTCCATGCATCAGAAAAAATTAAGAACCAAAATTTATAACTTTTTTTAGATACTTGGAGTTTTTGTTTATTCAAAAGTTTTAGTTTAATACCTACTTGCCTACTCAGTGCCAGAGACTTTGTTAGAGGCTATAGATACAAAGATAAATGATACAGTTTCCTCAATGAAGGGCCACATTCTAGTTAGAGAGATAGATAAGATATGAACTGACAAGTAGATGATACAAAATATTAGTTAGATGATCTGAATCCAAGTTCAGATCAAGATCACACTGTGAGAACCTGAATAGAAAACTAGAGCAATCATAGAACTAATCTAACTGTAAGATTTCTATACAGATTTTGAGTCACGTGGTTATATTTGACATTATCCAAATACATTTTACTCGAACTCTGCAGAGAAATAGGTCTTATCTATTTCTGGATCTCACATATAATAAAATATCAGGCATGAAAGAGATTTCTAATAAATGGTACTCGACTTTTGTTAACATTTTCTTCACTCATTGACCCATGGACTCCATCTTACTTCCATATATGGAAGTTAGCCAATCAGTTGCTTTTTCCTTAGATATAATTGAAGAATTTTTATTTTTCTCTGAAGAGACTGTAGCAGTAAAGAAACTAAGGACTTGAGTAGTTAATCAGAATACTCATTCAGCAAAATTAATATGCTTGGACAGTTTTTAACCACATCAAGTATATTTCTTAAACCTCCAATGCCAGTAGCTATCAGCTCTGGGTGCCAACATATCTTAAATTGCTAGTTTTATGAAGGTAACAAAAATGACGTTAAAACCCAAGCACTTCTAAGGCTTTTTGCTATTATTGAAGAATACAATAAAGGAATATATAGAAAATGTGGGTTTAATACTGAGAGTCCATGAAATTGCAAAGCATTTTCTTAGAGTAAAAGTGACATTTTCCTTTATCCTTAGGGGTAAAATGTCTATAGCATTAAAAGTAGAATCTCCACTGATGCTTTTAGAGAAAATAGTTTCTCCAAGAATGACATCGGACTTATGATAGTTTATTTTGAACAGAATTGTCTGGAGACCCATTAGAGAATATGCATAACCTTACAGAGAGAAAAATATTCTTTGAACTACCAAACCTCTGACTTTGTAAGAAACACAGCAAATCAGGTAGTTTCTCTTGACCACAGCTTAAATAGCTGATGATTCTTAAGTCTAATTGACTATGAAACAATAAATAGTTATGCTACCAAATGACCCTGAGCCTTTATGCTGTTAATTTGCATAACACAGTACTGTGACATATGTCAAAAAAAGCACAAAATTGACTCCTAAGACTTGGAGGAGTCACAGAGCCCTCTATAAATATGCCTTCTTCAGGAAAGGGGTGAGGCAGGAAATTAGACAATTTCACATACAAAAAAATTTCCTAAAAATTATTTTGAGCTATATTGTTCAAGTCCCATGTGAGCCAGTAGCTTCTCTTCTTTCTTCCATCTTGTCTTTTCACTTCTTCACTCAATATTTTATTCTCCAAGTGCCTCCAGTTCTTTTCTTAGAACCCTATTCCTTTTTCTTTTGGCTCATTTCTTCATTTCTGCTTTTTTACATTGCCCTTGGAAGTACAACAATGGACTAATAGCTAAAGTCTTTCTTAAAAGGTGAGGGAAGGAGAAAGTTTGGCAATATTTATATTTTGTTGCTATTGTCTCCATTACAAATGTCACATGGAATTAGCCAATATTTTAGTTATGATACTTCCATGATGTAAGGACCCAGCTATACGCAGTGTTAAAAGGTTGTCTGGAATGAAGGAAGGGTGGGCCTTTTGCCTCTGAAACTCTGAAAGTGTGGGAACCTGTGAAAATCCTGGTCTTAGAAGACCACGACTCAACTCGAGGTGGTGCCCTTACAAGGACTGTGTCGTTGAATATGCTTAATGAATGTGAGACCTGGTTTTGTCACCTGTAAATTGGTGATCATTGATCTAACAAATTTCTACCCAGTCCAGCTCTCTGCTAGTCAGTGTGTATACAGAAATTTATAAGATTGACTCTTTCTGAGGAAGTTGACAATATGGTTGAGTAGAGGGACATAATTATAATTATCATAGTTTTATCCATGCTATCATAGAAGAATGAGAAGAGTAGGAGGGAGACTAGCAAATGCAGCAGCCACCTCTTGGGCAGGCCATAACACATTTTAAATTGGTAGTGATATTTGTTCTAGATCATGAAAGAAGGGGATTTAATTACCAGAAATTTATGCTGTTCCTGTTCAAGAGGCATAAATTAAATGCCTTCAGGGGTCAGGGAAGTGATATAAATATGCAAAATGGAGAGGGGTAGGCAGAATACTAAAGGAGCCTGTGGCAAACTGGAGAGTGCATGCCTGTGTAAAGCAATTCAAACTCAAAATGATTTTTTCAAAGCTCTTCTGACCATATAAAATCTATGGGCAGATAATGGTAATTACATGCATAAGGTGTTTGAGGAATACACTGTAGGGTGCTTGTGGATAGGGGGCAGGGGCAGCCAGCACTGTCAGGGGAAGGTGCAAGGAAGAAAGGACATTTGGAACTGAGTGTAAAGGGCTTTCTATGGTGGTCTAAAGACTTTGGATTTTATCTTGTACACAGGGAGGCACTTGAGTTCTTCAATTAGATGGTATGACATAATAAGGTGTGTTATGAGGGTCATTTATTGCCCTTGAGAGAGAGTAAAAAGAATGGATCGGATGCCCATTGCACACATTCATGTGAGCACTCGTGAGGCCTGAACCAATGCAGCAACAGTGAGAATAGAAAGCGGGGCTTAGCAAAAGGAGAAACTTCTGATGTAGAATGGAGCCAGTCTCCTTGGAGTTCTTTAGAAGGGAGAATGTGAGTGAAAGCAATTCGTAACCAGTACAGTATGATGCAGATGGGAGGTGGTGTTAACCTCTTATATGGAGAGTGGCTGGGGTGAGGGTCGGAGAACCTGGAACTCCCTTATTCAGTTATTGTGGCCTCACGAGGTACTCAGAAGTCTAGGGGAGAAGACGTGGGATTGAATTCCTCTGAGGCTGACCCCTTTTCTGCAGAATACAGACCCTAACCTCAGTCTAAACTCGGCCAATTCGTCTAGGCCTGTGTGCTCAGGACTTCATGCTGCCCCCATGGATGGCTTCTGTGAGCATTCAATTTTCTTCAGTAAAAGAAAAAGCTAAAAAGAGCAGACACATATCTGCAGAAATGTTATTCCATGTAACAAAAAAACAAAAAACACAAAGAAACTAATACATCTTACAACTTCCAGCCAGAATCTGCTAGGCTGCTGCTATAGCAACCCCAACAGAAAGGACTCAACGAACCCCCACTCGATCTCCTCCTGAATCCATATACCTGACAGTCACCCTCCTAGTGGGGCTGTCTCTCTTACATTACACCCACTAAGTGAAGATCCAGAGCAAAGAGACAAAATAACATCTTCTAACAATCTGCTTGTCATTTAGAAAAAGCTCCCTGTATAAATGTCATGGAAACAAGCTGTTCTTGCAGAAAGAAAAGAAGAAAGCGCTGCCTCACTTGCTTCCCTTTTGATTTTAATCTTCTGAATAAAAGAATAACACAAAGCAAACGTTAAGTGTTTGAAAGCAAATATCTCTGGAATTTGGCCAGAGTATGGTTCAGCCACATCCAGCCTGCTGCTTGGCTCAAAGCAGCAGGAGCTCCAGATGAAGCTCTGTGTGAAGATCAACTGATTGCTGAAGATGAGAACACAAAGAACTCAAAACGGGCCGATAATGAAAGAATGAGAATTTTCTAATCAGGACCAAGGATCCTTGCTAGGATACTGGCTACAAGGCCAACACATTTTTTGTTCAATTAACAAACCTTTGTTGGCACGTAGCATGTATAGTTCATTGTGCTCTGAGTCTTCGAGGGGAGCCCAGATAAACATGACTCTCTTCTCTGTTCATGGGTGAGAGGGATGTGTCAGGAGGTAGGGTGTGTTAAGCACACAAGGAGGATGTTGTGGAAGCTGAGAGCCCAGAAGAAGGAGCCTTTATTTTCAGTAGGGATTCACAGGGAAGGCTACAGAGGAAGGGGCATTTGAACTGAGCCCCAGAGGAGAGGTAGGATTATGACAGCAGGATTAGGAGAGGAGAAGGGAATTCCAAGGACATGTGAAATGAAAGCAAGGTTGAGAAAGTAAAAGGGGAATATTCGGAGCAAAATCATGGAAGATCTTGAATAACATATATAAGCACAGTCCTTTGTGAACTGGAATGGAGATTTAGATATATCCTGGGTGCGTGTGCTTAGCCAATATCCACACCCCAGAATCTGCTGATTTTCTTAGGGACGTAGGAGCTTCCTGGGAAAGGAATCGAATCATGTCTCTGCTTAGGATTGACCTATGTAGACATACATAGGAAAGGGGTGGGATAGGCCATAAAGAAACTAAATTATAGAAAAAAAGTGTAGAGCCTCTGGAAAACAAAAACAAAAACAAAAAAAACCTCTAGAAAGTAAAAGAGTTAAGCATGGTGAGTTAGACCTAGCCTACTGGTGAGGATCATAGAGGAGGCTCGAAGAAAACAAAGCTCTATTCTTGTGGAAGAAAGATAGTTAAACATTTATAGCTTGAGACCTAAGAAACCTTACTATGTAACTCCTTTAAAAGAGAATAATAGAAGAGGTTTGTATTTTCTATTCACTTCAGAGGAAATAGCCTCTGTGAGTAGTCATGGAGGGAGCTGTTACAAAACAATGGGCAAGAGTTGATGAAGGGGATCAATGATAGTTGCCATGGTCGAGGAGGAAAGCAATGCAGTGGTGGCACCAATGCAAACAGCAGCCAGAGAGACTTGCACATATCTGAGTCTTCCTGAGGGGACTAGGAAGCTGGGGAAGTAGCCCTGAAAGGAAGCTCTGAACTGGAAGTCATCCAATGGGGAAATGCTGTAAAACTGGAGAATTATGAGTTTAACACAAACTGATGATGCACAAGTAACATTTTGGGTGATGTTAAAAATTTGTGGTTGATTGTACAGGCAAATTTTCCAAGTGCATTGGGCAGAACACTTGTTCTGAGCTAACTAAGACTTGAGCAGATATCTTCAGACAGAAAGAGACAGGAGTGTGTAGAATAAAGAGAAAATCTTTGCAGATGACCAGGAAAAATGTTATGACCTGGACTAGGCAGGTTGGATGTAGTGAGAAAGGGAAGGAGGGACCGAGAGGATCCATTTCACTGAGGAAGCATGAAACAAAGGTACAGACGTGTTTCGTTGGTTGATCG
Organism: Pteropus vampyrus; assembly: GCF_000151845.1. Lineage (NCBI taxonomy): Eukaryota > Metazoa > Chordata > Mammalia > Chiroptera > Pteropodidae > Pteropus > Pteropus vampyrus. Next base: position 541,059 of record NW_011889371.1, on the reverse strand, counting down.
AACATGAGTGAGAGAAGAAATAAGAGCGAGTAAAAAAATTGTTTTGAAGCTTTGACAGTGAAGAAAAAACAGCACAGCTGTTGAATGGGCTTTAGTATCAGCTGGATTTGATCCTGTTTGGGCCACTTACTAGTGAGGGACCTTGGGAGCACTTAGCTTTCCTAAATGTATTTTCTAATCGGCAAACAGAGAGACTAATGCCTACATCGCAGGTTTAGCTCTTGGATTAAATACTATATTTTATGTAACATAGTTAAAAAGATATTTGCCATGAATGGGAGTCAATTTGTGAAGAAAAGCGATGAATTTGTTTTAAATAATAAAAATATCTATTTAAGTCTTTTTGTTTTTAATCTTGGTGAATAATTTTCTGTGTGAGGGTCTTTTATATCTTCCATCAAACTTACCAGATATTTGGTATTATTTATGTTATTGCAAATTGTATCTCTTAAACATTATTTATAATTATTTGTTGCCGATTGGCTTTTGTATATTCGCCTTTACCCAGCAGACTTGCTGAACTCTCCTATTAATATTATAAGTAATTTGTAAATTGTTTTGGAATATCTATGTATATAATCATATTGTCTATCTTATCATGTTATTGCAATAACATTGTGTGGACAGTATTATTTCTTCCTTCGTAGTTCTTATGATTTATTGTATTTTGCGTCACTGCACTATCTAGAACTTATAGATAAATGCTGACTAGAAGTGATAGTAGTTATCCTGTCCTCCACCTGATCTCAGAGGGTGAGCTTTCAACATTTTTACCACTACAGTAGTCCCTCCTTATTTATGGTTTTGCTTTTCATGGTTTCAGTTACCATTGGTCAACTATGGTCCAAAAATGTTAAGTGGAAAATTCCAGAAATAAATCATTTATTAATTTTGAATTGCATGCCTTTCTGCGTAGTCTGTTAAAATCTTGTGCCTTCTAGCTCTGTCCTACCCTGGATGTGAATCGTTTCCTTGTCCAGCCTATCCAACCTATATACTCGACCCACTGTTAGTTACTTAGTAGCTGTTTGGGTTCTCAGATCCACTGTGGCAGTGT
>NW_011889371.1:501691-538313 GCF_000151845.1 Pteropus vampyrus | reverse complement strand
ACACTGACTATTTGGTTGGTTTTGTATTAGTCTTAATTACACTAGCCAAGGTTTGTTAATTTTATAAATCTGTTCAAAGAACAAAATTTTGGCCTTGAAGATCTTCTATATTTTGTTTTCTTTAATTTATTAATTTACGATAGTCTGTCTTTGTTTCTAATACCCCATTTTAAAGCTATGTATTTCCTTCTAAGCATGAATTTAACAGCATAATATAATTTTGATCTTGTAATTTCTATTAGTCATTTTTGAGGAGTGAACACTAAAGTTGAGGTCTAAATAATGAAGAGTTAGCTATACCCAGAGAGCTGTGTTCTGTGTCTGGGAGACAGAGCTTTCAAGCAAGAAATAGCAGCCCATGTAGACTCTAAGGCAGAAAAGAACTCTGTGAGTTCCAAGAAGTGAAAGAAGGCTAATTTTTGTGAAGAAAAGAGCAGAACATTATCTAAAGTGCAGACTAAATACGGAATTACTGAGCTAGAAGATATCTGAATATCAGAATGCTGTATAGAATAACAAAGTGAAGTTAGGAGATATAGAATATAGAATGAAGTTGTATAATATTAAACTAATATTATTCCAGTAAAGGAGAATGGAGAGAGAGGGAGAAACAATATTCAAAAATAAAAATGAAATTTTCAGAATTGTTAAAATATATGATTTTATTTAAAATTCAAGAAGTATATCAAGTCTTAAGCAAAATAGTAGAAATCAATATCTAGACAAATCATAATAAAATTACAGGTCATCATGACCTAGATTCAAACTTAGAGAAAAAGTCAAATTGTCTTTTTAAAAAACTGACAAAAAGTTTCATTCTAGTTATAACAATATAAGTGAAATGGCAATGGCTTCTTATCCAGCATATATAAAGTAATTTTTTCAAATTAGAGAGAAAATGAGTGAGATATAAAAAAAAAATAGATGCTAAACTTCACCACTGGTCAGAGAAATATAAATGTAAACTACACTGTGCGATTGCTACACACCCACCCGAATAGCTAATATTAAGTTGACCAACAATACCTAGTATTTCTGACAATGTAGAGGGATTGGAACTCTCATATACTATTAAGAATGCAGATAAGTATAGTCAATTTGGAAAATTATTTGGTAATCACTATCTCAACTACTAAAGTTAAATATATTCGTGAGCCTTATACTTTAAAAATTTTATCCCTACATTTATATCTGACAGAAAAGCATGTATATGTTCCCTAAAATACATGTATAGAAATATTTACAATAGCATTATTCTTAATTATCAAAAATTCAATACAACCCAAGTGAACACTAACAATAGAAAAAATGATTGTGATATAAAAATATACAATAGAAATATTATAGCCATAGACATGAACAAAGCTCTCCAATGAGTACATAATTGGTGGAATTCACAGACAAAATGTTGTATGAAAAATGTAATACACAGATGCATATATACTCTACGATTATATTTATATAATGTTCAAAATAAGCTAAAGTAATTATGTTGTTAGCAGTTGGTGTAATGATTACCTTTGGAGAGGAGAGGGAGTAATGTCTAAAGAGGTCATGATGGGGGCAACTGTGCTTCTGGCAAAATGTATTGAGTTGTAATCTTATAATTAGTGCACCTTTCTGTGTATGACACTTGAAAAACGTTTAACAAAATTTAAGACAGAAAACTAGTTCTTAAAGGGGTAAATTTTGGGTTGAAAATTGAGCTAAGGGCCCAACTTAGTAAGTACAAAAAAGAACATTAAAGAGACAAAAATAAAGATGGAAGAAAATACAGATAGAAGAAATAGATATTTCAGAAAAGAATAAGGCCAAAGAAACTTGAGGAATAAATGTGAAATAGCTAGCAAGGATATTTAGTAAAATAAAAAAGAAACAGGAGATGAGTAGCACCAAAAACTGGGTCTTTGAAAAGACTAATGAAACAGATAAACCTTTAGGAAATACTATTAAAGTAAAAAGTAAAAGAAAGGAGATATAAATAAACAAATCTAGGAATTTAAACAGAGGTTATAACCATGGATATAGTAGATTTAAAAAAATTAAAGAATACCATGAGTAACTTTATTCAAATAAAACTGAAAACATAATGGAATTGTTTTTAGAAAATAAAAGATTTTAACAGACTCAGAAAAGAAGACTCTTCAATAGACTCAGAACTAATTTTTTTAAAAAAATGAATCAATGAGAGGTTAAATATCTTCCTACAAGAAAATGGAGGCTGTATGATTTCTAAACAAGTTCAAGCAAAATCTCAACCAAGAGTTAAGTCTAATTTTATAAATCTGAAAAAGAGAAAATACTAAAGACAAAAGGAATCACTCCAGTTCTCAACAGTTACATTTACAAGGCTAATACAGTATAAGAAAATAAAATTATAGGCCAGTGTCATGTAAAAACACAAAACAGAACTTCTAAATGAACTATTAGCAAATTAAACTATGCTATAAATATATAAAATTCTAACCAAGATTATGTAAGGAATATTTCAAAACATTCGAAGGCCTAAAATTCAGTAAACAAAATACCACTCAACGGAAAAAATGAGCAAAGAAATAAATAGGCAACTAACAAGAAGAAAGCCAAATGTCCAATAAACATGACAAGATGTTCCAACACAGATTAAAACCAGAAGGAGATAGAACTTCACACTTATAAGATTGCAAAAGTTGAAAATGTAGTATTAGTATTAGTCAATATTAATAGTTGCCAACTAAGTAATACAGTATGAACAATTTTCTCCCATTGATAGGATGTAAATTAGTTCCATTATTTTAGAGAACAATTTGACCAAATTAGTAAATTCGATGTCGTGCAAATTCCATTGTAAAGCACTTCAACTCCTAGATATATAATCTAGAGCAATGCTACTCAGTGTAGTCCTCAGATAGGCAGTAATCTGTGAGTTATCATGACTAGTTCATGAAGAAATCAAAGCAAAAACTGAGAATAAACATTTAGAAACTGACATTAATTTGATGTGGTCATGATATTTACTTTGTATTTTATGAAAGTGTCAATCTATAGCCAATTGGAAAAATTAAAAATCCTTTCTTGTCGAGTTTTAGAAGCACTGCTCTAGATCAGTTTTTAACACTTGCATGTGACTTGAGAGAGATAGACAGTGATAATAGTTCACAGCACACTTGGGTAAATGGACATCATTCTTTGTGTCATAGGTAACTCTTCGGGCTCCCCTTACCCCAGGCCCCACCTGGCAACTTTAAGCCTAAGAGGGGTCACCATCTCAGCTCATTAATAAAGCAATCATGGCAAACAAGGGACCGTATTACATTGATTGGCAAACTTTGTTCTAGCTACCCTCTCTCTCTCTCTCTCTCACACACACACAAACACACGCATGAGAAGATATGTACAATAATTTTTATATCAGTATCATGTGTAGTGATATAATATTGAGACTGATTTAAATGTCCATCAGCAAAATAAATATAATAAACTATCCAACTATACACATACTCATCCATATGTGTGTGTGTGCACACACACAAATTTCACAATGTTGGGTCAAAAAAAGAGAATTAACAGAAAAAATATATGGTAAAATATATAAAATAACTAAAAATTTTAAGTTATATTACATTAAATAATAAAGTACATAAATGTAGAAGATATATGTTATAAAATATTTAAAAAGCAAGAGACAGACACACATTTAGTTCAGGATAATGGTTACCTCTGGTAGGGAAGAAAGGGAGATGCAGGAAAAGGGGATGCAGTAGGGGTACAGTGGATTTCTAATGCAGTTGTAATGTCTGATTTTTTAAGATACAAGGTAGGTAGAGTATATTTTTAAAGATATTTTAAGATATTTTAAAATAGTGTATAATAACTTTTTAAGAGATAAATTCTGGAGTCAAATAATTTGGCAACAGAAAGGCCTTACTACAGGGATCTGTCACTTATGATAGAAAACTGTTGAAAGTGGTTGGATCATAAGCAAGAGGCAGAGACTTGAGATATCTTGATTTAGAATGTGGTCTTCATCCTCACATCTCTGCTTAAACGTTTTCAAGCCAGGACACTCGTTACCTGTCAAGGCAGCCTGTTTCATTGTTGTAAAGCCATGATTTTGAGCCAAAAATCTACCTTTCAAGATCTTGATGGTTCTTGTTCAGGTAGAGAGGAATCCATTCTTCCTCCAGAAGAGGCTTCCGAGTATTGGAAGATAGCTATCGTGTCTCTTATTTTCTTCAGACTAAGTTTACTTTGTAAACCTCCTCTTTAACCTATTTATTAATTGATCTCACATGCTACTTCATAGAGAAACAGATCTCTTCGGATGTGAACTAACTTCCCTCACCTACACCTCCAAACATGTCTATACCTGCATCTAGCTTTACAACGCCCTTTCTGGATATTAGAACAAATGTAATTTCTCTATTCACAGGTAATCCTTTCTCAGTACTCTTGAGTTCACGCTCTTGCATTTCCTTCCATTTTGTTACTTATTCATTTTCTAGAATAGTTTAAACATTTTTCCTTTTACTTTGTTTTCATTAATACAAGAACCCATTTTCTCTTAAAAAATTAAACAATACAGATGAAATAGGAGTCTTCCTTGATGGCTACAACTACATTTTCACTTCTGCCCAGAGGTAACTAACTCCATATTTTTAGTATATTTTGTTATAATTTTTCTATATATTCACGCATATTTATATGAATGCAGAGATATGTATAGTTTTGTGTATTACATAAAGGGGCTAATACTTCATTTATTTCATAAACTTAAAAAAAACTATAATGCTATACCATGGGAGCTTTCCATGATTGTTCATGGACCTATCTCATTCTTTTTACTTTCTGTAAAGAACTCTTGTTATTATACCTGTTCCTTTTTGATGGTCCTTTACTTTGTGTAACATTTCATTTTGGTATAATTTCAAACTTATAGAAAAGTTGTAGAAATAATACAAAGAACTTCTGTATACCTTTTAACTAATTCACTAATTGTTAACATTTTTCCGTATTGCTTTATCCGTCTTCTTCCCTCTAACCCCAATCCCCTTTCCACCTCATATACAGGTGACATTTTTCTGAACCATTTGAGAGTAAATTGAAGACATGCTCCTTTATGATAAATTCTTGAATGTGTATTTTTTATGGACAAAGACTTCTCCTTTATAACCACAATGTAGTTAGCAAAGTAAGAACATTTAAGATTAATAATAACTATTACCTAATCCACAGTCCATATTCAAATTTCGCCAGTTGTCTCTGTAATATCCATTATAATTTGTTTTTATTTCCTCCTGGTCCAAGTAATCCAGAAAGATGACTTGCATTTACTTGTTATATCTATTCAATTTCTGTTAATCTGGACTATTTCCTCGGGCTTCCTTTGTTTTTTCTAAAATTGACATTTTTTGAAGTGTATACGTCAGTTTTTTTTTTCTTTTAATCAATTGATTTTTCTCTTTTGGTCTGTCTTTGGGATTGTCTGGTAGTTCCTCATTACTAGATTCAGGTTATGCATTTTTAGGCAGGAATATCACATAAATGATGTGTCCTTTTTATTGCATCACATCAGGAGGCATATGACATCGGTCTGCACCATTATTGATGATGTTACTTTGTGTTCTCAGTTAAGAAAGTGGTTCATAGGTTTTTTTTTTTTGAACAGAGAAATTACCCTTTGTATTTAATAAAATAATATATTGGGAGATATTTCGATGCTATGTAAATATCCACCCTGTTCTCCACAAAATTTCATCCACTATAAGGGTTTTCCATTTTTATTTATTAAGTATCAATTTATGGATTTCAAGAGGTTAGAAACTAGTAATATCGGTATTTTTTGATGTTGTGATTAACCCAGGTTGATGATTTTATGATTCGTGCAGGCTGGCCTTTTTGTCCTTCATGTTTTCATTGAAGATTTCTCACTTTCTGACCTAAAATGTTTCAGGCTCATCCTGAACTTCTTCCCTCTCCTGAAATCTGCCATTTCTACAAGGAGGATAATATTCAATATTTAGTGGAGACTGATATTAAGAATCCAGGGTCAGAGCACTAGGTTTGGAATATTTTTGCTTCTAGGTCTTTTTAGCAAATAGAATTAGGAAACGAATATACAAACATATGTTTACATAAACATATATCAACATCTAATTCGTATCTGTGAGTTCACACTGATGCTTCCAATACCAATTCAATACCACAGGGTTCTTCCTAGCCTAACCCCATCTGCATTTGTAACTAATTTCTCCAACAATGAGAAACCTGGTCCCACTGTCTTCAATGTATTTATTCATTTTCTCGACCTTCTAATGTACAGAAAGTAGTTTCAGAATTGCTAACGCATGTTACTGTGAAAAGCAAGCCTAATAAATTTCTTTAGACTGAGGTTATTTAGTGAAAGTTTTTTAGATTAGTTAATATTGCAACGATATTAATATATTGTTTTTTTAATTGCACTCTAGTTATGTAAAATGTTAACTTTAGAGAATTGGAGTAAGGGATATAAACACTTGCACTGTTTTTTGCAACTTTTTGTAAGTCTATGATTAGTGTCAAACAAAAAGTTATAAAAAAAAATACAAAAGTTGTTTGCCCTCCAACACACACACTTTGATATGGTTATATTTTTCATTTGGAATACAATAATGTTCATTTAACTTTGTGTTCTGTTTTAGGGGTTTTTCCATATTTTAAATGATATAATTTTTGAGTGTAAAAATATTAACATGGTTCAAAAAGTAAAAATTATTAATAATATGTCAGTCAATCCTCTGCATTCCTTTCACTTTATTCCCTCCTATCCCCTGTAGGTATACAATTTCATTAGTTTTGGCTTATTCTTTCAGTATTTCTTTTTGCAAAAATAGATGCTTTTCTTACTTATTTAGAAACAAATTATATGTACATCTATATGTTTGTGTATACACACACACACGCACGCGCACTCGATACACTTTGTACTTTGTTTTCTTGGCATTTATTAATAAATCCTGGAAGTGATTTCCTTTCTGTTCATGGAAATAGCATTTATGTTGTATAAAATGTTTTGTAATAACATTGCATGTACTTTCATAATTTGGAAGTTGTATATTTGGAGTAAAACCTAGAAGAGAGATTTCTGGGTCAAAAATAAATTGAATATAGTTTTCTTAGATATTGCCAAATTTCCTTCTAGAGGGTTGTACGCTTTTATAATTCCTCCAGTAGAGTATTGAAGAGCTTATGTACTCAATTCTCAGCAAAGTATGCTGTCAAACTTTCAATATTTGCCAGTCTGATAGTTGAGAAATGGTATATCATTATAGTTTTAATTTGCATTTATCTAAATAAAATGAACATCTCTTATCTGTTTAAGAATCATTTTATATAGTTTTTTTTCCCCCTGTAAATTATCTGTGTTTTGCCCAGTATTCTATCTTCTATTAGGGTTTTAGGTCTTTCCCTCTCAATTTTAAGAATTCTTTCTCTATACCAAGGATTTCAGTTTTGTATCTGTGATAAATGTTGCAAATATTTCTTCCTAGTTTATCAGCCACTTTCGACTTATCTTTTCTTCTACTGCCACGAAATTCTTTCATTTTTATTTAGTCAAATTTATCAGTCTTTTCTTGACTCTGGATTCCAGAAAATCTTTCATTTTCCCTGGATTTTAGAGAAATCCATTCATGTTGTATTGTAATTACTTGTGCAGTTTCAGTTTATACATAATTTAGGTCTCTAATTCATTTGGAGTTTAATCTTTTGTATGACATAAAATATGGATCTAATATTGTCTTTTAAAAAATGCCTATACAGTATCCCAGGTCATTTATTAAAATGTTTTTATTACTTCTTGGGCCAATTCTGATAACATTTTCTTAAAAAAAAAAAAAAAAGATAACTATTTTTGGTTTATTTGCTCTCTCCAGGCTGAAGGAGGTATTAAAATTTTGTGCAATGTTTTCTTTTATTTCTGATAGTTTTGCTTTATATGCTCCGCTATTTAGTGCATATAGTTTATGTCAGCTTTCTCTTCAGTGTGAAATGAACTTTTATCAATGTAACATCCTTTTGTGGCTTCATGTTCTTTTCCTTGAACTCCATTAGTCTGAAATGAGTATCACCTCTCTGTGTTTGTTTCTTTGCACTTGCCTAGTTATCCTCTGTAATTTGGGTTTTACCTTCTATCATTTTATGTGTCTTTTGTAAAAAGCACATAGATGAGTTTTGTTTTTAACTCAATCTTATATTTCTATTTCTTAAGGGTATAAATTCAACCATTGTTATTACTGTCTTGTCAAGCTGTTATGTTTCATCTCACTTTGGACTCCTTGCTTTTTACTTTCTCACTTTTTTATGCTTTCTTGCTGGTTTTTAGTTGTTTTTCCAAAATCTTTTTAAGTTTTCTAATTATCAAAGTCTAGAATGAAAACACATTATTTTCTTTATTCTCTTCCTTTTTATAAACAAGTTTTTATTAAATACTTTTGCAAGGAATATATTTCTCTAGAAACTTAATTTTCTAATTTACAAATATTGATTTTAAAAAAGCAGTATTTGGCCTTTTACTAATTTTTCAGCTCTTCTTAATACAGAAGGAATGCCCTCTTAATGTGACTTTCTAGAAGAGAGAGGGGATAGGAATTGCACAAAGATACGAAGAATTGCACACTGGAGCTGTTTCCCAACTGTAGAAAATGTTTGTCCACCTTTTTTAGCACCAAAAACTGCTTTAAGAGCAATATCACCTTTGCAACCAAATGGGCTGTTAGAGTGACTTATCCTCAAACTCCCTAAACTTGTTTTAGAACATGTACAAATGGTAAAAAATTAAGTTAAAAAAAAAATAAAGTGAAAAGTGCCCTATTGCAGTCGTATTTAAGGGATGCAAATACATCCTCATAATATACATTTCCCCTTTACAAACTCAAAAATGAAAATATTGGCTTACTTAAAGCCTTTTATCTATTGTTAATTTCCACCCTGAGGCACTGTCATTTTATTCAACAGAAAGATTAATTTTGGACTTATGTTCCCAAAGCCCACAAAAATATGAATATTTGACCTAACAATTCCACTTACAAGCAGTAAAACAAATAAAAGTGGGAATAAATGAAATAGACAAACAAGAGGTTCAAACACAAATTGGAATTATGCATAATCACATTACATATGCAAAAATCGCAGACAGTCATGCATTTACTCTAGCCCCCTTGAAGGGATGGTAGGTGGTACAGTGAAAATTCTGGTCTTTTAGACAGAATAATGTAGATTTAGAATGTTATGGCCAGAAGGTGTTAGATTTTGTTGTATATTATACCAAATGTCTTCTTACTAAAGCAATTTTGATTCTTCTTTACAGTGAAGATCTAGTTTAGATTATCTTTATTTCAGTCTTTTATATGATTCCTCCTCAACTACCCTCTGAGGAAGACTGGTGGCCACAATCTCTCCAGCATGTGAGGTGCTGCCTAAGTGAATGAGTGAGGGTTCGTTAGTGGGCCCAGCTGTAACAGAGATAGATCAGAATCTGGGTGGCAACACTGAGTTCATTCTGTGACTTCTTCATTTTTTTGTCATACCCACAAAGTATGCTGCAGTGCTTGTGTACATTTCCTTTTGAGTTAAACTTATCTAGAATCCTCAAATGTTTTCATTCTTTTACCTTAGCTGAGGACACTATGTTTTCACTGCTCCAAAATATGTTTTTTAAGTGAGAGCATTGACTAATGAGAAATATTATCTTGTTTATGACTTTGTTTTATCCAGGGTAGGAGACCCCAAGGAAATTGGGAGAGACAAGAGCTGCTTTCCTAACAAGGAGTAGAGGAGGCAAATTATTACCAAGTTGAAAGACAGGAGAAAGTCTCCCTCTGTTCAGCTACCTGTGGCTGGGGCCTCCCTCACACTCAGCTTTATTTCAGCTGCACCTAACATCTGGTCCTTCTAACATCTCTAGGTCAGCACGTCAGTAATTTCCGAGTTGTCTCCCTCCTACCTCCCACTACCATCTGGCGACCATTGACATTGGGGCAGAGGAAAATACATAGCTAGAGAAAAGACCATTTTCTAGGGGAAAATGTCAAAGTATTTTTTAAAATGGAAAGGTGTAATATCTGTGAAGTTACAATCTATATTTTCTGTTTCTGGGTTCCCTGACTCATGGCATATGTAACAGAAGCTTTAGAAAGCAGCGTTGATGGTCATTTATTTTTTTTTTTCTTCTTTGCCCTAAAAAACGGACTCTAGCAATAGTGACAGTGAGATGGACAGAAGTTCTTCATGTCATGCCTCTTGTTCCAGGGGCTCCAAGCCTCACAAAATTTATTAGGATTCTATCTGTCAAATAAGCAGTTTGGTAATTTTTTCTTAGTAGATTGACTTGACAATTTGGTTAAAACACACGAACTCGATCAGTGTGCATTACTCAGACTTGGAGAAGTACATTGAGGATCACGAACTACAGAGATGGATATGGAAAAAGCATATCCCTAACAGAGAAACCAAAGACCTAGGTATGGAGGACAGATACCCTCCATATTCCTGGACCTTATTCATGAACAGATTTCGTGGGATGCCAAAGCGAGAAAAGAGTATATCAGAATCACAAAGACAAAGCATACGTACCTATTGGTATTCTAGACTACATTAAAAAAAAACTGTGACAGGACCAGGAAATGAATAAACTAATCCAGAATCCAGTCACTTGACTTAATGCCAGACAGGTGAGGGAGGGAATTTATAACCTATATTGACATCTGTTACAAGTTATAATAAAATAGCCAGGTAATGAGGTATTCAATATTTGTTGCTTTATACTGGAAACAGCAATAAAAAGTGGTAAAATGCCAGGCTTTGCAGAGCACCATTGATATCTATCTTTTAATATTCATTTTGCAAATGAGAAAAAACAAACAACAACAACAACAACAACAACAACAAAACCAGAAGGATTAAGGCCATTCAAGTACACAGAGCTAGCAAGAGACAGAACTAATTTCCAAACCTAGGTCTGACATTTAGCCTCACGCTTTTCCCACTTTGTCACTCTACTTCTCAAGACTGGGCAAAGTTGAAAAATAGGCATGGAGTATTTTCATCCATCCTTGGGGATTCAAATTAAATCTAACCAATTGTTTTTTCCTCCCAATTAGTATATTCTGTTTGGAAAAAATTATTTGATTATTCCAGATGCTTTGATGGAGAGTCTCTGAAAAACAGTCATCAAGAGAGGAGAAATTAGGAAGAAAGCTATATGAAACTACCTGTTAGGAATTTGGTTTATCCTCATTTCTTTAAGAGTATGGAATCTTCCTTCTGGTGACTAACCTGTGACACTGTGTTTAAGCAGGAGAAGTAAAGAAAATTATTGAGGAAGGTGGTGCCATTGTAATTCAAAACGATCTTGGTAGTCATATGCTTTTGCACTGGCTGCAGAGAAATAGGGAGGCCGGGGTGTGGTAGGCTGAGGTAATAATGACTACAGACTCAGTCATCATTAGAAATTTCGAAAAACAAAATGCAAATTAGAGCAAAGCTTGTACCACAAAAGGTCAGTCATCTAAGGAGCCCTCAGAGGATTCTGGGTAATGTTCAAAGCCACATGGAAGGAGGCTTGGTGATGCTGGGTAAAGTAGGCGTCATTCAGCAAATCCCTGACAACAGGACAGGATGGATCCTGTCCTCTTTTAGATTGTGGTTATTTGGTGTTTTTTAAAATATAGAGACAAAAGATCATCTATTTTTGTCGAGTCATTACCAGTCTTCATGTACTTCACACAGAGGAACAGGGAAAGTAAGATCGGTTTTGGAAAACAAAAGAATGACATCTTACATGAACTGCAGTTAATGAGAAAGAAAAGAATAAACAAGAAGTAATGAAATCTAAATTTAAATTCTCCTCTTTCTTCAAGAGGAGTAATACATATTCTTTCCATTGCCTTCTCGTATCCTGGGATGATGGTACTAATTGATTGGTAAAGTGACTTCAGACTTCATTATCTGCTACTCTGCCTTTTAGTCACTATAGAAGTAGGATACACAAGAATTATCTGCATCAACTGCAAGAACAAATTAATCATCTTTACAAAATTTCTCTTTCTTGCATCCAGTGTTTATACCAATACTTGATATATTTTTGTATGCAACCCGGAATACATAAAAGAAAATTTTAATTTCATCCATGAATTAGAAATCCTGATGAAGCAGGATTTTGAAGTTCATTTAACTCAGCAGTATGTTTCTATAAGCAGTGCTCTAACAGTTTTTCTTTTGCTTATTAAAGGACTTTCCAGGCCTTGACCTCATTCTACACAGACATATTGAAGATGTATAAACGAGCTTTATTTTCAGCTGCTTTAGACGGGTAATAATGGTAAGTGATTTTCATGCAAACTAAAGGAATCATATTTTTATGTCCTTGATTTTGAATGGAAATGTTTGATTTTTACATCAATTATGGAGACTAGCTATAAAAGTGATTTTATTCATTGAATTATGCAAGGTGATGAAATATATCACTCTAGTTTTTTGTTAAGGAAGAAAACTACTTGATATGCTAGTAGCTTGGACGTCGTAAGGTACATTCCAAAGGGTATCATGTAAACAACTACAACCCAAAAAAAAAAAAAAAAAAAAGAGGAGGATAAAGCAGATTTCTCTGAAAATGAATAAGTCATTTTTAGGTTTAGACCAACCCAAGCAGGTGGGTTTAAGAGCTGTCCCAGTGAAGCTTTATTTTCATGATGTGTCACCTCAGGGCGGTTCTTCCTGTAGACTCTGGCATATACCACCATGTGAGAGATTTCCACATTCCTGTCACTTCAAAGATGGTTCTTCTAAACCCAGTGGATTCTTAGAGTAAATTTGAAGAGAGATATGTTTACGGCAGTAACTACCCAGTTCCCTTTTACAGAAACTGTAATGAAACTCATGAGACTTACTAGATGCCATTTACTTCTTTGTACCAAAGATGTGAAGTATATGCCAGGAGTGATATGTGACATATCACTAGGTGATATGTAACATGTTAGGAGTTATGCTTATTTATGTTAAGTTGTTAGGAACTATGCAAATGCATGTGTATGATCCAAAACACTTAGAGTGAACAATAGACCCTAAATAATAAATGAATAGATGGAAAGAGACAAAATAACTAGTTTAGACCCTAAAATTCTGCCATATCAGTTCACAGACAATAGTGTATCCTGATACTTTCTTCCAGTAAAGATTTTGGTAAACTTGGAATGAAATAATTCTAGAAAGCATCTGTGCTTCTTGTTTTTATGTTTTGCTAGAACTGCCTCACTTTACACATAATTTGGAAATAAACCAAATTAGAAACGAGACATTGTAAACTCGAAAAGAATAGTAAACTGGGCTAGGTCAGATGATTGTGTCTATGATATTTCATGAGAGAAAGTCTTAGTGAATAGGGTATAGAATAATTGAAAGTCTTTTTCCAACCATCCAAACTTTTGGAAATCAAAATTATCAACATGCACCAGATGATCATCAGTCATTTACCTTGAAAATAATGAGAGAACTGAATCTTTAGAAATGTCAAGTGAGCAAACCAGTATGTGCAGAAATTAACTTTTTTATTATATATCATATTAATGTAGTAGTAAAGTTTGTTTGAAGTGCATGAATAAAAAGTTAGTGAAATTACAGGAGGAACAATCTATATAGCAATAATAGGTGCATTCCCTGTGCATCTGAAAGAAAAAAAAAGAGTTTTCACTCATTTTGGCCTAAAACTTAGTGTTCAGGTTCCCAGGATTCTGACATCAGAACCCGGATAACGCTGATTAGAACCATAGGGGCTTTACAATAAAAGCTAAAATATTGACCATATGATGGCAAAAAGTCTTATTTTGTGGTTAACTGATTCTCTTCTAGCTACTCTCTGATGAAGTTGGTGGCGCTGTAGAGGAGGACCGCCGCCTCCTGGACGAGGACCGAGACCGCTCAGCGTTGTAGGTGACATGCTTGTCGTAGTTCTCCATCTGAGCCTCAATGAAATCTCTCTGTTGCTGCCTGATGGTCTGGCTGATGAGTCCAGGGAGGGCATGGATGCTACCAATCAGAGTCTCTAATTTTGTTTCCAGGGTAACAATCCTCTTTTCGAAGTCTTCGCTCCTTTCATTTAAGTCAGAAATCATGTCATACATGATGTTCTGGGTCTGGAAAACAGGATTGAGAGAAATAGAGAAACAAAGAACTAGGCTTAATGACATTGGTCCAGGAGGCAAACTGTCAGTTCTCAGAACTCGAGGGCTGGTCTCTTTTCGGTGACATCCAGGGTTGGGGGTGTCAACTTCCTGAACACATTACCTTACAGAGCAAATTCAGTGAGTCTATTCAGAGCCAGGATTCAGAACTGTAAGGCCTCAGGCATGAATTTGATCCACTTGCAGAAACTATTGTGCAGTGACTGCTGGTGGTACGCCCCATGCTTTCAGTAGTGTACAGACAGACGAACATGTTTCATTTAATCTTTATGTATATATTTTAATTGTTATAAAAGTTAGCACACCAAATTCATTTTGTGACATGTCCCATTAATTAGGACAAGGCTAAATTTTAAAAACAAGCAGATTTAAAGAACGAAAAATAATAGTACAGATGGTATTGAGAGGTACCAGAAATTCTGAAGGTGGAATATGAGTGAAGTTTAGGACAATCTGAGTTGATCACATAATTTTAACTTAAAGCTCTAAAAAGTGTCCGAATATGTTTTGCTGTCCTATGTTTCAAATGATGGCTCTCCATTGGGTCAAATAGTATTTTTAGAGATACTCATTGAGAAAAGAAAAACTAGAGCTACTAAAGTTACCAGACCACTTTGTTGGTTGTGGCTTAATCAGATGCTAAAGGGTTTGAAAGAGGAAGATGTTTTTAGTGTCCTACTGAATCTTGCAATTGATTGTCTTGATCAGAGGGTATCCGTAACTCTGACTCCAGTTATTTCCAGAAGTGTCCCAGAGACAAGGAAAGAGGACCTCGGGACCGATCAGCGTAGAGCCAGAGAGGGAAGAGGGTGGCCAAGAAAAGAGAAATGGGGACGTGAATCTTAGCTCTGTGCAGCCTCCCTCGAGTTTCAGGCCCCTTTGTCTACGCCTCTCTCCTTTACCTCATTTCCCTTTGCAATATGTGCTCTTATCCTGTTTAACAATCCTGTTTAACAACCTCTTAATGATGATAAATGAACTAATTATACAAGGAAGTTATTATTCAGAACACAGGCAGCTAGTCTGAGTTTGGCCACAGAGACAAATGCATTAACTTTATTTTTACTGCATAGTTTTGAGACTATGTGAGCAACATCCAGTCATTCCGAAAATATTGAAACCTTGTGACATGAACAGTCCTGTGGTTATAATAACTTATAATAATAAGTACAACACTCAAGAATTAATTCAAAAGAAACAGCAGCTTGTCTCATAGATATACTCTTACAGTATATAAAGTAAAAGAAAATAGCTATATGGTAAAATGACATATCTTATATATATTATTTCCAAGTGGTCTGTTTTGTTTTGTTTTTTTTTAACAATTCCTTATTTCTTTTATCATTTAACCTCAGAGTGATGTATGAGTGATGTATTTGTTCATGATGTGTCCAAGCCAGAGTCATGGGTGCAGATACTGGTCGAGGATGTCTCTGAGCCTCATATATGTGTGCTGCTCAGCTTAAATGCATGATATATACTCTCCTAGAAGTAAGTCATTAAATACTTCACTTATCTTCTATTTATGAGATATCAAATATTCATCTTCAACAATTGATATATATTAAATTATTGATATATATTAAAATGAATATAATTTAGATGTGTTATGAGGCTTTATATGTGAAGTTTTATAGATTATACTTGAGGCTTTATAAAGCAGGGGTCCCCAACCTCCAGGCCGTGGACTGGTACCAGTCTGTGGCCTGTTAGGAACTGGGCTGCACAGTAGGAGGTGAGTGGCGGGCCAGCAAGCGAAGCTTCATCTGTACTTGTGGACAATCCCCAGCGCTAGCATCACCGCCTCAGCTCCACCTCAGATCATTAGGCATTAGATTCTCATAAGAGCACTGGTCCCTGGTGCCAAAAAGGTTGGGGACTGCTGCTATAAAGGACATAGTTGATTTACCAAACAAGAAAACATACAGGTCCAACTGAGAGTTGCCTCTTTGAAAGTAATTGTGTTAAAAGGCTGAACACTTACATACACTCTATTCTAATCCATCCTTTAGAATTAGTTCAGGAAAATGAAATTTTGTGATTGTTGAAAAAAATTCACATTTTGAAAGTAGAGTTTACTTGGGAAGAATAACCAAAAATCAACCAGATACATCTTATAAATGTAACAGAAGAATTTGGGGATTATTAATGTACTCTTAAAAAGGTACAATTTTTAAACTATGAAATGAAGAAAGAACCATAAATTATAAAGTGATTGATTACTTTTCTTTTTGAAAGACAGCTTTTAAGATGTAATTTATGATATTTATTTTAAATTCTAACTTTACATTCTTCTGAGTTTGCCTAAAATACACAGAAAATTATTTTCTTGGTGGGTCCTATTTAGCCCTAAACCTCATAGTCAAACCTAGGACATAGTTCTGTTCTCACAGGGATGAGACTGAACTACAAATAAAAATCCAAAAGATACTGTCTCATATTCTGCTTACATTTCTTACTATACTTCCAAATCACTGCATGTAGAAATACTTTTAGAGTGCAGGTTGAAAGTTGTATATAGAGAAAGAACATAGTAAATAAGAGTTTTAAAAATCTCTTTTAGGGCAGTTTGTGGGTTTGATTTGTTAAATAAATTTGGGGTGGCCTTCTCCAAAAGTATTATTAATTATTGTGCTGCGGTTAATCACAACAGATACAATCATGAGGGGCTGAGACCCCAGGCTTACCTTTGCCAGGTCTACCAAGGTATTTGCTTGGTCATTCAGTTTCCTCTGCTCCATTTTTACACTTCTTAATCTAAAAGGAAGAATCTGAAGTCAGAAATTTTCCTTTCTTTCCGTGGGTATCGTACGCCTTGCAAAAAAGCATGCACAAAATTGACAAGAGCAAATAACTGCATGGATAATGCCTTGAACATTTGGGGTAAAGTCCAAACTGGTTATGTATCTGGTACAATGAGAAGCATGCTTCCCCAACACCGCAAAAAGGAGAGAGAGTAAGAGATGAGGTGTCCTTGGGACAGCTATTCACCAGGTAGTTAAAAGTTGAATTAAAAAGAAAAAAACTCATAAGGATTTAACCCTATGAGAAAAGCCAAAACATTCCTTAAAGCCCCAGTATCGTGACAAATAGACATAGGAAGAAATACGCAAAGCAACTGGAATTGCATCAGTGTTGGAGCAGTGAGCGCCTTCCTATGCCTACATGACTAGATACAGGTGTTAGCCCTGTTTAGTCTGAAATGGATTGGGTTAGGTATTTGAACCTGATGAAACACAGTGATAAGTGAGATTCTTATTAGCAAAAATAAAACTTTTATTCAACCAGCAGCATGATAACTCAAACCACATAAGTCTCTTAGGTTTCATTGTATTTCACTTGACTTTGATCTTAAACTGCCACTGAATTTGAAGGGAAGACAGACCATTTCCTTGAGAATTTCCCTTAATTTTTATTGTAGATATAAGTCAGAGGACAATTAAAGTATCTGACAGATGGGATCGTTACTCATAAAGTTACTTTTAGATACTTTTAAATATCATTGCATATATCTGATTGACAGTCAAAAAGCCACTGTTTTTTAAAAAAAATCTTTCTTAATGAGAACTCTTAACTATTCCTTAATTTATATACTATAATATTTCAACAAATATTTAATTCAGTGCTTACTATGGTAGCAAGAAATGAAGATTTTCCGAAAAGAAAAAAGTGCTTTATTTTTCTTTAAGCCAACAATGCAAAACCTTGCTCCAAAAGAGAAGGTCTCTCTGAGCTACTTAATGAAAAAGAAGAAGAAGAAAAAAACTACGCTAACCTTATTACCTTGATGATGAGTCATTTTACAAAGTATAGTGTTAATGCTGGAAAGAATACTTTTTATTATTTTCCAATTTAAATTAAAGGTAATTACATAGAAGAAATAAAAATTCACAGGGCAAGATTTTACTGCCAGGGAGATTTTCGTAACAAATGTTCACGATGCTCAGTGATTATATTCTGAAAGTAGGAGATTCAATATGTTACTAAATCTGCTCTACAGTGAAGATTTAGTTCCTTCTGCCAGTAAGAGTTTAACTGACACCTGCTACAACATGCTCTTTAACAATCTAAAACAGTTTAAGGTTATAACTTGTCACTGAGACTATGTGTTTCTCTATTAGAACTGGGAACTGGGTTA
Organism: Pteropus vampyrus; assembly: GCF_000151845.1. Lineage (NCBI taxonomy): Eukaryota > Metazoa > Chordata > Mammalia > Chiroptera > Pteropodidae > Pteropus > Pteropus vampyrus. The sequence goes on along the minus strand of NW_011889371.1, from coordinate 519,980 downwards.
ATTGGCTCTTTTTTGTGCAATATAGAATATGTTCTAGTCTAAAAAATTTACAGACATAGGTTTAATTCTAATATGTTGCTGAGAAATGTTTCCCTAACTACTTACAAGGGATGTAAGTCTTGATGTATGCCTTTTAAAACAAACCACCCCCCCCCAAAAAAACCCCACAAACTTTAAACATGTGTGGGTCACTCTAGACAAATGTTCCAGAGAGAACAATGACATCAAACATGGATTCCATCATCTCCCTTACCCCTATTTGACCGTCAGTTTCTTCAGGCATGAAATGATGTAGGTTAGGTTAGGACAACATTTCTGAAGTGCTGGATTTATACTAGGAAGTGTTCTAGATGATTAAGTGACACTCAAACAAGATATTCAACAATACTAAAACAGATGGAGAGACAGTAATTCCCTTTAGTTCTCTTCTAATTCTTGATTATTATAAGAAAAATGTCTCAGCCTGATCCTATCCTGTTTATCTTCTAACACCTGCTATCTTCTGCTTTTTAAAAAAGAGCAGGCTCTCAGCTCAGAGTTGTCAAATGATATTTGCTTTACCTCTCCATGCTGAGAATAATACATTTCTAAATCCACTTATGATAGAAATTTAGATCAAGCTTTCTTTTCAAATTTAAGTAAGTAATAGTATAGTTGGCACATGAATAACTAAAGCTTGAGGTCATCGGACCAGAAGCCTCTGGCACCTTATGAGTGCACAGAAAGGCCTGAACTCAGCAAGTCTGGTGGAAGGGCCAGTGCTGGTCCTTTGGCTGAGGTAGATACTTCATATTCCAAACAACGGAGCCTAATTTACTTCTCTTGGACTACTATGTTTCTGACAGTAGAATTTTGCCCATTTTATTTTCTACTAATCTGGAAAGATGACTTAGAGTAGCTCTATTTGATTGAATTCCTTTAGCTCCCTGAACTTAAATCATCTTGCCTTACTGCTTCTTAGACGCTCTGAGATGTAGAACTGGTAGAAAAAGCCTACTTAAGCTGCAGCTGCCAGAATAAAAGGTAACATGCAGATGTGTACTTTACTCCCCCCTCCCCCCAAAAGAGAATAAGAAACATATGTTGATTTCTTCCTTGTGAACTTCACTTATCACAGGAAAATATCATGATTTTGGATCACATTTCCATAGCAGCAATCAGACTACTAAAATTCACAAATAAAGGATCCACTTGGGTGCATGCAGCCAGTAGAAAATTCTGCAAATGTTGAAAGGAGCGGCTCACACAACTTACTTCCGAGCTCTATTTTCATTTTGTTGAAATAAAAAGACAAAACAAAAGAAAAGAAACTGTAAAATATTCTGGAACAAAATATTACAGTGTGGTGTTCAGTTGTGCACAGGGGGCTCGATTCATTGGCTGGAAGATCCTGTTAAGATTCTGCAGGATTTTGGCATATTGATCAAAGAGAAACACTATTCAATTATGTTATTATCTCTCTCCGTTGCTGCTATTGTTCCCCCACCTGAAAGCCCATAGTTTCTTCCAGAACTAGAGTTTAGAAGGAGGAACTTGTATAACATCATCTTGGCCTCTTTGATACATGATGTTCAAGTAAACAATAGAAAACATTTTTTTGCCTAGTATGAATGTTATATGGTTAAATGGACAATATTTTAAACACTAGGATTATAATGCCTTTTTTTTTTTTTTTGAAGGGTTACATCTCTTCTGAGATGGGAATATTTAGAAGCCTGGCTTTCTGAAAGGTAGGTAATGCAACTCTCTTTGTTACACAGATTATGTTTATTGAATTTCTTGGCTCTGAGACAAGTTCACGTTGATCGATGGGTCTATAGTTGAGATAGAAGAATGATAAACTTTAAAGGTAAAGCCGCTACCAGAAAAAGGGTGAAAAGTTATAGAAACCAAATGCTTCATGGCACCAAATGATCATCAAAAAAGACAGATAACATTATTGAAAAGAGGATACAAGCCTGCGGAGTTTGGCATCCATCAGAGACTAGAGAGATCCTGTGTTGGGGAGAGAGGCTATGAAGCTTGGAAAAGAGAAAGAGAGTTGAAATAGAGGGGGCCTGGCAGAGCATGAAAGAGAGCTACTGAAAAAGCTCTCAGGACAAATCAGAACAGGAGAGGCCAGGAGAGCTCTAGCAAATGAATTTTTAAATTTTTCCTCAACTACAGTCTGACTTCACCCAGTGCTGACAGGCTAAGCTGACAGTCTCACTGGGTGTGAACAGTGGGCAATAAAGGCCTTGCCCTTAGGAATCGAGCCCTATGTGCTTTCCTTTATGACTACACTAAGTTAAAAAATAAAAGATAGTTATGCATAATTAGAATAATCTAGCCAAACCCAGCCCATATAAATTCTGTTGTATTTTTTTCATAAGGTATAAGGTCCCTCCCGCCTCAAAGGAAACCCAATTACCCCAAGACTAATTTATAAAACAATTCAGAACACTTTTGAGTTGCTTGAAGCTCATCTGCTTTCAGAAGTACTTGTTGTTACGGAAGAGAGTGAGAAATGTCTGAAAGAAGCAGAGGAATCACAAGTGGTTTCCTCTATTACTCTATCCAAAAGCAGCCTGCTGAAGGACCCAAGAAACCAATGCCACAAAGCCCTTACGGTCAAGTCAATATGTGTAGCAACATGCCAACTGCTTAGGGATAGTTTCCATACTTCGTTCACTAAAAGATTTTTCCTAACATTGTTTTATAAAACTATCCAAATCTATGGCAAAGTTGAAATTATTTTATAGTGAACACCCCTAAATTGTCCCCCAAGTTTTCGAGTGTGAATGTGTTTGGAGCTTGAGTTCTATGACAAAATAAATATATAAATACCCAGCATTTACACATGGCTACATGATTATATGACAAAAACTGTCAAAGCATTTTTTTTATTTTTGGTTATATAAAAATTTATCAAAGGTATCAAAGGCAAATAACATTTAATTACACATTTAATAGGTTACACTGACAGAAAGGGACATAAATGCAGTCCTGGAGGAAAGAGGCTGTGTGGTTACTGGCCATGTAGACTAACCACACTCGCCCACTTCCATGTCATCTCATACCCACAAAGGTGAGTTTCTTTTTAATATGCTCGAACAATATAGGCTAGTATTGAATAATTAAAAGTACAAAGAATGATTTCTCCAGAGTATTTTGTGAATATCTTTTGCATGAATTTTGGGGTTACTGTGTTAGATGGATTTGTGGGTGTAGGAGAGTTGTGTCAGCTGGCCCTTGGGGAAGAGGCCTCTCTCCAGACAGGAAGAAAGGCCTGATCAAAGCAGAGGTGAAGGCTTAGCATCTCCCAGGAGACTCTCTCTTTCAGGTCTAAGCTTCAGGGAATCAGAATGTCTAGGCAAGCACTTCTGGGTGCTGGTGCTCAGTCATAAATGTGGCCATAGGTTCCAGGGAGCAGCTCCCTCTTGTGAGCCAGCTCTAATACAATGTTCTTCTCTGTGTTTTTTTTTCTCCCTTTTACTCTTTCCCAGACTTTAAAGGAGTATTATCTAAAAATTCTACTCTTATCTTTTCCTTACAATGGGATAAAAAGCACAGCTGTGTGTCTAGTTGAGTCACAGGGCTAGAGGAGAAATGTCACTTTGGTGGCAGTAATGAAAAGAACATGAGTGAGTAGCTGTGAGTAGCATGAGGGCCGGCTATGCTACCACGTGTGTGGTCTCCCTCTGTCTTGGATCTCAGAGTAACTGAATTTTATTTTCATTAAGGAAGGTTGCAGTTTCTACGTAGTACAGATGTGGCCATAATTACAGACATTCCACATTTTCAGTGACACTTAAAAAGGCAGTTGGATGGACAGGCGCAAGGGTAGAATATGAATGCTTGTGATTTCCTACAGAATGTTAGTGTAATGTATTACATAGGAATTACGAAAATATGTAAAATAAAAACTTCACTCTCAGCACTTTCTCATCAGCTGTACTAGTTAGCTCTGAAAAGACATATCACTGTATAGCCAAGAGACCTAGTATTTACCCACCTTTCCATGATTACCCTGGTAGGCTGCATGAGAAAAGCCACTTTTCTAACCTACAAATGTGGTCATGTCTGCTCTTCCCCATTTCAAAATGGCATTAGGAGCAAGTCTGCATGGCATCATAATTGAATATACTTACGGTAAGGATGCTGGGGGAGAATGACCCGGTACATTCAAATTATTTAAACTTACTAGACAGAAATTTGTACTTTAAAAGTCTGTGATAGTTATTTGGTATAACAATGAAATGGCATGAAGGAATTGAACTCTGGTGGTCTGGATAAAGTCAGAATAATGATAAGAGTACAGGGTCTATAGGAACTATAAAATCTATAATGAACATGTAGCATATAGAAAATCCCCCAAGTCATGATTAAAAACTCATTTAAAAATTCAAATATTAAATCAATTGTAGGCATTAGCTTCATATAAAGATATACTGGCAGTATACTAAAAAAATCCAGATAGATCATAAAATGTTAAATTTTTTCAAGATTTTGCAGTAGATACTAAACATCTTAGAGCAAAGTATATGAATAAGTTAAATTAAGTAATACAATTTTAACCGAAATTGCTTCTAAAGAGAAACTAAGAAGACATTTAATTACTATATTAAATCACCATTCTCCCAATAATTAATGATTTTTAATCATACAAGAACTGACAACTTTTCTCAGGATTTCATTTGTGAAATTATTAAATTGCCAAATAACGTCTTCTGGGACCAAGCAAGATGACAATTTCTTTTTTCCTCCCTCATGAGAGAAGAATAACTAAGTGCGAGCATTAAAACCTCGAGATACAAAAGCAGGCTGAAAATGAAAAACGGTACTCACTGATGAATAGCTTGCAAGAATTTTCGTTGATGTTTTCTTACTTTTGCATGATCTATCTTTTTTACTAGCTTTGTATTTTTATAAATTAGCCATGTTTCCCTGAGTACGTTGGCAGCTGCATTTTTCACCTGTTAAGGAAACAAACAAAAAAAGCAGTTGATAAATTTCGGAGTGGAATCCTTCACAACTTTGTTGGGATCACATTCTTCATCCCAATGATCGTGGCAAGCTCTAGTTTATTTAGAAATAAACTAAACGAAAACAGACAGATACAGAGAACAAACTGGTGATTGCCAGAGAGGAGGGGTGTTGAGGGGCTGGGTGAAAAAGGTGAAGGGATGAAAAAGTACAAATTAGTAGTTACAAAACAGTCACGGAGATTTAGAGAACAGCATAGGGAATATACTCGATAGTATTGTAATGGCTGTGTGTAGAGCCAGATGGGTGCTAGAGGGATCGGGGGATCACTTCATAAATTATATAACGTCTAACCAATGTGTTGTATACCTGAAACTAATATAAAAAATTTCTTTCAACGAATCACTTATTAGCTATTTTCTCATATTAGTATAAGCTCAAAATGTTTTCTCTTTTAATTAAACAAGATAAAAAACTTAGGCTTGGGTGGATATGGGTTTCCCTAAAAAAAAAAAAAAAAAAGACGGGACAAACTTAGGGATGAAAGGGTTATAGTAGCACTGCCAAGACCTATTGCAGCTGATGGAAAATATGAATACTTCTTACTGATAGTCCGTCACTTGCTTTCTGGATTAAGTTCTTCAACCAAGAAGCTGGTAAAGGCCCAGCCAAGGACAGATTTATTCTCTTTGCTCGTTCTACAGGAACTGATGATGAGAGCTTTCACTTGGGCTTGTTGTTAATTACTTATGCTAAGAAGTTCCATTTAATTTTTCTGAGTGATGGATAAAGGATGATTCATAAAGAGAACTGCAGGCTAACGGGAGGCTCGGTGAAGACAACATTCTCAGGAAGGCAGTGTGGTGGGGAAGACAGGTGAGCTGGGCTTGAGAAACCAGTTCTAAGTTCTTGAATTGTACTAACCAAGTCCAGTCAAGGGGACTAGCTAACCTTGTAGGACTTTAGTTCTCTCCTCATTAAAGTGAGGTTAGAGAGAATTATTATTAAAATCCTTTTCAGATCTTAGATTTACAATAAGGAAGAACCTCAGAATTAACACAAAACCATGGGCCCCCGTATGTATGTATATTTTTTCACTTTAGCAAAGAAAGCATTCCTTTTCATGATCCTGAAAAGTTTTCTTTTTGAATGAAATTGAATTGCTAGAACCCATTTTAAGAAAATGACTGGTTTCTTATGACTGCTTTTAGGCGTGACTTTGGTTCATATTCCTTTGGATATTCGCGAGCCTCTGCACAGGGGGCATTCTCAAACCACCAGAAACATGACTGAAACTTAGATGCTGAGCACCTGTAGTGCCTATAAAGAACATCACCACCTTCCACGGTGAAGTTTAAGGGTGTTCCAGGTAATTCTTGGCTCTTCATTCTTATGGAAATACATTTCTCTTCCTCACAGAGGTAGGAGTCACTTGTCCTAAGGCTTTTCCATCCAACCCTTAAGTCCCCTTCAAAGGTAAGAAAATGGATGTATTAATGGATGTAAATATGGATGTATTAATGTAAAATGGATGTACATAATCTCTGACTTTTTAAAAAGGGAGGAGTGGGTCATGACTGGCCAGCACTGCCTGGGGTGAGATAGGCCCTGCCCTGCTAGGAAGGAGAAGGGCTGCTAAGGAAGGTCTTAGCTCTCCTGGCAGCTGAAGCTTCCTAAAAGACCAGTTAGGGCCCTGGGGGGATGTACACTCCCTGACTTTATCAGTCTGAGACAGAGGAGGAACCTAGGACACAGGCTGATGAGGAAGCTAGAAAACTCAGTAAAAGCTGATGCATAGGAGCACAGTAGTTGAACATAGCAATGTTTGGAATATAACACTGATTTTGGTTTGGCTTCTCATCTACAAATAGCAAATGCCAAATTACTAAAGTATATATGCTTCTAAAAACGTGATTCGGTGCTTGTCCTCCACGTATTTTAAGTAGTTTTTTTCTCTTTGAGATGGTGGGGGGATGGCTGAAAGGGAGAAGGGAAACTCAATTTCAGAGTTCATTCTGAGACCTTACGTTTCAGGATTTGTATTCACTCAACACTTAACGTTAGTTGTCGGCTGAAACTGTAAATGACTCCTCCTTTGAAAATGAAATCCCTGCAGCTGCTTTTAAAACCTGTGAAATACACGCTTTTATGTTGAAACATTCCTTTCTAATTCCGTAATAGGTTTTCAAACACAGGAATTAAACTCAAAGCATCATATTTAACTGCTTTTCAAAATAATCGCAAAACAATATGTCCAAGAATAGAAAAACATCTGAGCATTAGGCAGAGGATATGTTTTTAATAGTAGGTTTCTCTAGTCCCTCGTAGGGTTGACAGCAACAGCAAACAGGGCAGAAAGCACTTCAGCATTTTACAGGTTTGAACAATGGGGAATTGTTACAGGAAAGTGATCTGCAAACTTACAGGAAAAAATGGGAGAGAAGTAAGTCTGTGCATTTGTGATCACTGGGAGGAACGTGTCCTTTGTTTAGTCGATTAAGAACCCTGCCCAACAGTCAGTCATCTAACAATGTAACCCTGGAGACCCCCACTCCCCTTCCTAGGGCGTTTACAAATTCTTAAGAGGGCAGGGGCCATGTCACTAATCTTTGTGTCTCCCTAGCTCAGTGCTTTGGGCCTAGCTGGTACTGAATAAATGTCTATGGGGTTAAATTTGACACCATAGTATATATAATTTGTGTCATAAACACTTCTAATCATGAACCGTAGATGCCTATTTATCAGCCAAAGGATCCTCTTGATGAGAACGGTCTGCAAGTTAGAGGAGAGACCTAGGATCTAAATGAGTCAGTGCATTTCCTTTTATTAAACAAATTTATTGCATCTCTACCATGTGCTAGATACCATGATAGTTGTTGATATGAGGGATCCACAAATATCCTTCAAAGTTTTAGTAGCTGTTATAATTCTAGTGCCAGTTAATGGGCCAACCCCACTATGAAATATAACTTATTTCCTGTACTTCAAAAACTATGAGGCGTGAGAGGATTATCGATAGGAAAGGACTCTGCCTCCCCTTCCACCCCCCTCCACACACAAGGAACAAGGAAAATAACATTTGCTCTGCCTCGCTAATGCTCAACTCCAAATCTGATCAGAAAAATTTTGAAAAGCAGATAAATAATCATATATTTTAATAATAATTTGAGAAAACAAAAGCCCTAAAAGCAGTTCATATTATTAAAAGTAATAGTATTCGCCTGGGTGCCTTAAAACCCACTTTCATAGGTATAAAATGTTATATTGCTGCCTCATAGGTGATTATACAATGTTAAGGCCATCCGTAGTAAGATGCACTTAAAAATATTTTTAACAATAGTTTATAAACCACAAAAGCTGATTGACTTGTAACTGAGCCCTGTATAGAGGCTATTTTGTTTAGTTTTCCTTTGCTTTTTACCACTTTTGATGCTTCTTTTTTAACTTATATTTTCTTCTTGCCTCTCCCTTCAGAGTTTTTTTTTAGTGCAATACTTCCACTCTTCCCAAATTTAACGGAAAAGTACATAATCTCTGACTTAAGAAATGAGAGTTTTAAGACAACCATTTTTTTAAAAATTTATTTTCCGACTACAGTTGACACAATATTGTATTAATTTCAGGTGTACAACATAGCAATTAGACAGCTACACACCTTGCAAAGTGATCATCCCGATAAGTCTAGATGTGTACTATACACCTGGCACCAAACCTAGTTATTACAATAATACTGACTATATACCCTACGCCGTACTTTATATCCCCATGATAATTTTAAAACTGACAATTTGTACTTCTTAATCTCTTTCACCTTTTTTGTCCATTTTCCTAAGCAGGAATTTCTTGCATCTCATTCTGAAAACTACAGTAAAAAACTGCCACATATACTGTGGGCAATGCCTCTAGAATGCTCAGGACAAACCCGGGCAACGCTACTGAGCCTGGGCACCAGGACTCCACAGGTTCACAGTGGCCCCTGCAGCAGCGGGATGGATGTGCTTAGGGCTCCAACATTACCTGCCCAGTTCTCCTTCAGAGCAGGCACCTGGGGCAAGGTGAGTGTTGTGGCTGTGGAACAGGGCAAGGCCCATGGAGCCATTCACTTTGTGTTCTAACCCACTGGGCGGGGTAGCCAAGGAAAATGCAAAAGGTACATAGAACAAATTCTCCATAATTTGTTTGCTTAAGAGACACACAGGAAATAATTATATAACCGCATAAAAGTGTTATGGATCTTATTGAAAATTCTCAACAGGATTGGAAACACCCACAACAGACATTAATATGTATAATTATCCTTTGTGGTACATCTAGCTACTTTAAAAATTATGTCTCGGTTCTAGAATTGCTTGTTTTCAAGTTTCCTTCTGAAAGGAAAGCATTCAGAGAGCCAAACTTTAAAATTTCCTCTTGGTTCAGATTTGAATGAATAGTAATAATCATAGCATGGTAAACACATTGCTTCTGGAAGGTGATAAACTGCAAATCTGTTTAATAGCTGGTCCTGCTTTATGAAACTCAGTGATGTTATTGCTGTTATGCCTTCAATTTGACACCATTAGATTATTCTAAGTACCTGTATCTATTGGCCATTTTGAATTGTGGAGTGTCATGTAAACTTTTGGAATTAGAGAACAGTCTTCCTGTACACTAGCGCACGAGAAATAGTGCGTTCTACTTTCAAACAGTATTTTATGTGGTTGAGGTAGTCATACAGAGAAACAATTTCAGTGTAAGATTGTTCCTCTGAAGAAAATTTGTATGTGGTGAATTATTTTCCATGGAAACTGTTCAATTCAGTTAAGACACACAATGGAAGGTTTGGAAAGTGACATTTCTTCCTGGAAGAAGAATTTGTTTTAACATTCACATTGTTTTTTTCTTTAGAGTAATATTCAGATTTCAGAATGTCTGTGCCTGTTATCTCTGTTAATCATCAGAGAACTTGAATAAGGTGAGATTATGTAGTGTTTCCAGGGATAGCTGAATTTTTCTCTAGCAATCAAGAGCAGACTTGAATTTAATCTTTCATCTTAGTAACTATGTATGGCTTTTAGGTCCTTGTTCCTCCCTCAGAAATCATTCATTAATGATTATTTAGTGTGTTAGGATTTTTATTTAAAAAGTTAAAATTTATAAATGGGCCCATTTAGAAATTCTATAACCAAATGGAACCAGGTTCCAAGTAGATGGCATTGTTAACTTTGTAGAAAAGAATGCAGAGAAGACTATAAAAGAGCTATTTCCAAATATTGTATTGGCTATAATATTGGAATGGGTATCATAAACAAGAAATTTATGTTGATTCTAATGCCATTCAAATATTTGTACCTGCACTTAGCAACATCTTGCCTATAAAAATCGATCTGTCAGCAAGCCTGCTGGAGTGTCTTTCAGACCTATAAGAGACTCTGGTCCCAAGGAAAACTGCAAAGCAGCTACCTTAAAAGGTAGTGAAGAGATAATAGAATTATCAAAGCATAAGCATTGTGGAGAATATGAACTTTGAAACTAGAACAGTACTTCTTGCTGAAAAAGTGTTCTATAAACAATCAGACTCGTAATGCATTATTATCTACAGGGAGCTTAACTGAAGTATATAAGAACTTACAACAGAAAAGCTGTAACATCAGAAAACTTGGTTAGTTTTGGAAAATGACTCCCATTCACATAAACCAAAAGGTCACCTGGATCCACAGTCTTCTAAAGTGGGGCGAGACTAGGCTATAGGGGACATACGAACAAGAGCACAAGTGCATTTTTCTGCCAAGCAGAGCTTAAACAGCTTTCATCTGATTTGCTAAGAGAACAATACTATAAAAATTCAATGTTCTTTGAGTCCTGGAATATTTTTCAGCTCTTTATCCTCAGTAGTTAACACAGAGCCCCGAGTATATTAGGTATACAGTATATTTTGTTAAATGAGTAGTATCTCTTATTCCCAGGAAGAAGGAGATTACAATAAAGTTAGTGTACTCAAAGAATATATGTTAAGAGGGCAATACCAAAACAGTGGTTCTCACTTAGGGGACATGTGGCAATGTCTAGAGACATTTTGGGTTGTTACCAGTTGGGGAACCTCTACTGGCATCTAGTGTATAGAGGCTAAGAATGCTCCTAAACATCTGACAGTGTACGAGGAAGTCCCACACAACAAAGAATTATCCAAAAGGTCAATACTGCTGAGCTTGAAAGATCCTGAACTAAATTAAACTATAAAACCAACCTGAAGTGTCTCCCAGGTGAAATGGGAAGACCTCTGTGAATTTCACAAAAATCTTCAAAGGTGGTATAAAGCAGTGTTATACTGTAGATTTTAAAATCAAAGCCCTTGTCTTTTTTAACTCCTAAAATGCTTCAATAATAGCAGTATCCGAAAGTAAATTTAAAGAAATTACATATTTCTTTCTTAATGATGGACCAGGGGGAAAGCTGCCTAAACATGCTAATTAGTTTTCTTGTGATTTTTTTTTTTTTTTTTTTTTTACTTTTGAAGAGATTTACATGTACACATATGGTGTTTTAAAGTATTTTTCTGCCTAATATCTTAAGTGTGGCATTAACTCTTGGAAAAGTTATAATGTATAATCTCCATATAATTTGGATTATACAAGGGACTCTATGGAAGGGTTCCTTTGATATTGTACAACTTCTGTCTCTCAAACACAAGTTGTACAGTACAGAACTCATCCAAACAAGCATCCTATGAGATACACATCTGCCATAATTTTGGACGAGAGATGGACTCATAATCTAATATGTGTGTATTTTCATTTCCCAGCACTTCTTTGAAAATGATAAGAATCCTAACCCTCCAACCAGCTCCTCCTTTATACTTGTCTTTCTCTGTTTTCCATGTGCTTTTCTGTAACATTTAGAAATGTTCATGAGTTTGGAGAACAAATTCAGGAGTCGAGAGAAAATTGTGTAGAGTAGAAGACATTCCAAAGTGGTAAATCTAGGCCGAAAGCATGCCATCTGCATGGCTTTGATCATCTAGAATATATGTGGACCTGATCACTGCAGTCTCACAATAGTGTTTGACAGATAAGACTTAGTCATTAGCAAGGCAATTAGAATTCATGTTTCCATTTCATAAATATTATCCAAATAAAGTGTGCATTAAAGTGACTGATCTATTTGGAAGTATTAACCCAGTTAAATATGATTATTTTTATATGCATGACCGAAATCAAAAGTGACTGAAAACACTAAAAACTAAAACTCTTGAATTCTCTTGATTCTTTTATGGGTAAAGTAACCAAATGACAATGTATTTGGCTTCTACTTTGAGTTGTTGTTATATAGCAAGATGATTACTATAATTTTTAATTGTTTCCGATGTTGGTATTTCAAGTGACTATAAGGAGAAGCTAATAATTTAGTGTGATAAAAGTCTTTTTCTTCTTACATGGCTTTCCTCCTTGATATAATTACTTTGAGCAAGTTACCTAACCCTCTGTCTTGGCTTCCACATTTTTAAAATGGGTATAATACTAGCACTTAGTCGTTGTGAGGCTGAAACAAGTTTACACGTGACATGCTTAGAGTAGTAGCTGGCAGAGTGAGCATTCTGCAAACATGTATTTGCTGTCTTAGTCTTTATAACTGTACATTGATCTCCCCTCTGGATGCTAAACCATTTTCAACATCTCTGTGAAAGCCTTTAAATCATGGAAAGGGTCTCTGTCTGTTCTTACCATGAAGTCTTAAAAGTTAGTGTTTATTTTTCTTTGCAACCCCAGTCATCAAAGCAATGACTGGCTCATAGAAGAAGCTCAGTAAAATATTTGTTGAATCATCTTCCCATAAAATATCTATATTACATTGACAGTGTGCTCAATCCAATATTGGTCTTTTTTTTTGTATAATGCAAACTTAAATGTTAAATATGCCTTTTTTTAATATAGTCTATTTTTATCCTTGAGTAAATACCAAGGTTGTCCAATTATTTCCTAAGTGAACTAACATTAGAAAGAGTATTTGCAAAATATGAAAACATGGAATTGATTCCAAGAATACTTAATTTTAAACTGTCACCTTAGAGGTCACAATAAAAACTGTATTGCTCAACATTGGAAAAAAAAAAATACCACTAATATTCCCTTGAAGATCCAGGGGCAGCAACTTACTCTTTTTGTCAGCTGAGTGTCCATCATGAAGTTGTGCACGTGCTTTTCTGCTTTGGTGAGTTCTAGCTTCCTGGCCACTACAGCTACCACCAAGGCTGTGCAGCCAGCACCCTGAAAACCAGGAGAGGGGAGAACCCCAAAGAGTTATTATTTTTGGTCTCAGCCACATTAAAAAGTATTTAGCACCAAGTACATAAGTATCTAGAGATTTACAAAAACTGTAGTATTCAGTGTCTTCAATAAATATTACAGAAAAGGCATACTTAATAAGCAATGTACTTTTATACTGGGATTAAAAACTTCATGTATGTTGAGAACTAAAGTATGATACATGAATCGAACATTTTAATGATAAAAAATAAATGGTAAAAAGCAACTTCCTGAATTTTTAGAGACTTCTTAAAAAACAGTTATATATCCATAATGGGAACAAATGAATAAATTAGCATAAATGCACACACTAGAATTATTGTCTAAAAAAATAACATTCCATAATCTTCTCTCAAAATAAGAACAGCAGGTCTTCAGGCCAATCAACTGCGATATACAGGGAATGAAGAGAGAAGCATTATCTCAGCATAAGCACAACTTCAAACTGTTCTACATGGGTAACAGAAAGGACCCGTGATCTGAACTTGGACAACAGATCTGTGACGTGCTGAAGGTAAGAGATAACCATCCTAGGGGTTTACAGCACTAAAGAAGGCATGGGCCACTTTTACTTTGCAAACACCAACAGTGGTCCTTTTTGAATTATGGTCACTGTGCTGATCTCTTCAGTAGCATGATACTCTTTGTGGTGCCCCAGAGATGGCAGTCTTCCTGCTCAATGATCAAAGTGTACCCATTCCAAGTCACAAGCTGTGGGGTTTTCTTGGCTGATTACCTACAGGGTCAGGAGCCAAGGCAAGGTCATGCTGCTGTAGCCACTTTACCGATCCTGCTACACTAGGTGTTGTGAAAGGCAAGCCCAGACCTCTGGACAGAATCTCATCTCTGGAAGAACCACAGAGCAGCAGAGATTGCTAAGCTGTCTCAGTGGACAGACAAGAGAATAGCAGGGTTTAGGCAGGAGCCCACTGAAGAAGGGCACAGACTATGAGATGTTACAATACTTTCAACAGACTTGCATTTTTAAAACTCGTTTTTAATAGCATCCCCTTTATGTTAGTCAAAATGGTCAGGTACTCACTGGACAGCCATCCAAGAGAGTCTAAAATTCCCATGAGGTAATTGCTTTTCCTCATTACCAAGTGGTCTAAAAATCACTAGTTGTAACAGCAACTCTACCTTCAACATGGGATGGTCTACATCTTCAATAGCTAATATTGAAGACTATTTATGTTACAGCGTATCCATAATATATTGACTATTAAAATTTTACTTCTATATAAAGTCTATAATGTTTAAGCAAGTTAGAAAACTGTAAATAATTTTATCATTTTATTTTTAACAAGGGTCCACATTTGTAAAAATAAAACACCTAGGATGAAGTAAGCTCAACTGTGCAAAGAAGTTCTCTCTCAGCAGTTGGTATATCAGTAACTGACTTTTTTTTCTGCTTTTCTCTACAGTTCATATTTTCTATAATATACTTTATACAAAAATAATTACATTTAAAATTGATAATTTGTGTTTTTAGAAAACATCCACTCTAACATTTGCATATTTTTATTAACCTTAAATTTCAACCTAGGAAAATGATCTTTCTTCATGAATCATACTTACATCATAATTGATAGAATCATTTTTATTTGAATCAATGTAATTAGCTATTCAGTCGCAGATCAAAGAAGGACTTTTTAGGCTCACTGAATGAGTTTCTACAAAAAAAAATCTGAGAGGAGGGTCAAGAGCAAGGAGAAAATGCACTTGGCCTATCTTGCCATAACCTGACAGTTATCATAGAGATATGGCCTTATTAATGAGCCAATATTTTTAAATACAGTATTTCCAGAGGGTTTGAATATCTCCTTCCATCTAGCTCTATGAAGAAATCAGTATCGTCAGAAATGAAGTGATATTGATCATATGACAAGAGAAAGGCTGAAAGGTTTTTAGACATCTGGTTTAACGCTGATTTTAGAGATGAAACTACTAAAACAAGTGATTATTTAGTTAAGAACTATAATTAGCACTGATATATTTCCCACCCTCTACCTCATAATACCTTTATATTCAAGACCGCCTATATTATTTGTGGTCATTGCCATACTATGATATAATGTGTACTTATTTCAAAGCAAAACAAGAAATTAAAACTCACCTTATTTTACAAGATAAACTGTCAGTATGAATTTAAAAATTGAGCAATATGGATAATTATCAAAGTAAATCAACATTGCTCTTATTTTATAAGTGCTGCAACTTTCAATCAGTAGTTCTTAACCTTGATTGTGCCTAGAACCACTTGGAGAGTTTGTAAAATTTCCAGTACTGAGAGACTGGCTTTTTATTAGAGCCATTTTATTTACTTCCAGGAAATGATAAACAAGGAAAGGAAAGGCAGAGGACAGAGAGCACAGATGAGTCTGTGCTGTGTGATGCCTGTCCTGATTGTGTGCCGTATGTCGACAATGGCAGCAATGACTTCAGAGCTGGATACCAAGGAAGGAAAAGCATGGCCTTTGGAAGGAGCTACACCTATTTTACTACTTTAAAACATCTGCCACAGAATCTAAAGTTATACTAATGAGGGGCTAGCCTGTATCAATGGCCACTCACGACAGTTGACTGTGCCTACCCGCTATATGAGATGTTAACATTTGCTTAAGAACAGGTCTTTGAATAATGTCATTTTGTTCACCATTGTTTCCTTACCACACTGGAGACGCTCGAGGAACTTAAGTCTTGTTTATATCAATTAGCCTGTTATACGTTGTTTTGTTATATAGTTGTTTCCCTATGGTCTAAGTGAAACTTACTGTGTAGGGTCCCCTGGTGCATGTATGCACCCAGGTACTCTTCAGTCAGGGAGTTATGAGAGATTCAAGGGCAGTGGTGGTTCCTGAATAAGCAGAGAATGTAACAATCTGATGATGGAGCTTATAGCTGTAAAGATAGGTATGAGTGGCAGTTGGCACTCTAAGTTGAATATTGTTCTTCCCTGGCAGGTGGCCACCGCTGAGCTTCTTCTGGAAAGAAATCAAAATCCTAACAGGAGCGGAAAATCACTAGCATCAAGAGCCTTTGGGAGTCAATTTTTATTTTTTATTCCTGGGCTCTTTTTTTTCCTGCTGCTGGCCCATTTCTTGCTGAGTGTTCTCCAGCTCACCGAAAGCCTCATGCATTAAAATGAGTACCTTTGTTGCAAACTGGAGAAGCAAGTAAATCTGACAATTTAGTTATTGAGACTAATACCTAACTGTATCCTTTAAATTGTACCTCATAAGGAATTTAGCCTTATGATTGTTCAAATACAAAGTCCTTTATTCTTTATCTGTAAGTCTTAATTAGGAAAACTATACACTTGTACCTCCCCTAGTTCTTAATAAATCATAAGTGGATTTGAAATGCATAGAACTGGGTTTCAAAATAACTTTTTTTTTTTTTTGGGTTTTTGCAAAATGAAGCTGGCTCATCTTCAAAAACTTTCTAGGTTCAAGGTAAATTCCTGCCAACACATTAATAATTTTAGTAATTTAAGTAATGGCGTGATGTTATTGTCCAGTCAGTATCTATTTCCAGGACTATTCTGTTTCATAAAGTAAATAAGAATGAAAGTAAATATGCTTTTACAACATTTTCAACAAAGCTTGTCATCATCACAATGGATACAGAAACAGTTGGGTATAACATATGTTACTCTCTGAAATTAAGATCCCTGTATGCCTTTAACAAGATGAGTCATAGTCCTTTCACCAAAGTCAGAAAATGTATCCTGACTGCTTTTCTCCCATTTCATTTGTTATTAGGAAAAAGTTAAGCAAATCACTAACCTGCCACTTCGAGATGCTCAGGCAACTAAAAACTAAATGAAGACAACACAGTGTGTTTATGAAGCCAATATAATAAAAGCAAAGGTTAAGGTTTTCCTTGGCTAGTTTATCATCTTTCCTTCTAACAAATTAGATATTGCAGGAGTGAGGGAAAGATGGGGGAGAGAGACTTTGTCCTTAGAAAAGACGTTAATACTCATTACCCTATGCTAGATCAGTGTGAACGAATGACAGATAGCATAAGCTATAGTTGAAACCCAACACCTGGAGATTTAGATACTGCCAAATTAAAATGTAGTGCTTTTCTCCAATGTATTCTCCTCCATTATAACATATTATAAGTTATATTGGTCCCTAGAATGTAAAAGAAGTTCAGGTAGCTCATCTTCTCTTTGATCATTTATCACGTAATGCTAAAAAATTGAAATAAGTGACAGTGTTACTTCAGATCACCTGGTTATGCTGTTCCTACAAATAATTCCACAAATCATTTTGAAAACCACTTTAGGATCAAGCTTCAATAACTTAAGAATATAAGCCTATGGGAAAGGAAAATTCCTTTAACATTACACGGACTGATATCAAACTATACTGTTAGCTAAAGTAATCAAAACAGCATGGTACTAGCATAAAAACAGACACAAAGATCAATGGAACAGAATACACTTGTATGGACAACTAGCCTACGACAAAGGAAGTAAGAATATATAGTGGAGCAAAGACAGCCTCTTCAATATCAATAAATGGTGTTTGGAAAACCAGACATATGCATGCAAAAGAATGAAACTGGATCACTTTTTTTTACACTATATACAACGATAAACTCAAAATGCATTAAATAAAAGACCTGAAACCATAAAAATCCTAGAAGAAAACACAGGCAGTAAAATCTTTGGCATTGCTCTTAGTAAAATTTTTTGGATATGTCTCCTCAGGCAAGGGAAAAAAAAGGGACTATATCAAACTAAAGAGTTTTTGCACAGTGAACCATCAACAACAACAAAAGGACAACCTACTAAATGAGAGAAGGTATTCACAAATGATACATCGATAAGGTGTTTAAGTCCAAATACATAAGGAACTCCTACAATTTAATGCCAAAAAACCAATTTGATTAAAAAATGGGCATAGGACCTAAATAGACATTTCTCCAGAAAGGACATACAGATGGCCAACAGACATATGAAAAGATGCTCAATGTTACTAATCAAGGAACTGCAATTTAAAACCACAATGAGATATCACTTCACACCT
>NW_011889371.1:470862-501325 GCF_000151845.1 Pteropus vampyrus | reverse complement strand
ATCATAGGGATGTAAAGTACAGCACAGAGAAAATAGTCAATATTGTTAATTATGTATGGTGTTAGATGGGTAAGGTATGTGAGTATCTAAGCACTATATTTTACACCTGAAAATATATATGTAAATTGTAATTTAAAAAATTATAAAAAATAGCACACTGAAAAAAGATATCTGCAAAAGATTAAATATAATGAAATATATAATATTTTTGGAAATTCCAGAAGACCCACCACAGAGAGCGACTGTTAAAAAATGATGTTCAAAATATTCCACTGTTAAATTAATTATCCTCCTGTGTACAATGGCTCCTAAAAGGTAAAATATGTTTGAAAGTCAATTTATTGGGTATCAGTAATTAAAGTTTCTCAAAGTATAGTTAATTCGAGAAAAAATATGCTTTGTACCTAAGATACACCTAACTTAATGAAACAGCTTTAAAATTAATTTTCATTTTAAAATATCAACTAGTCCATCAAAAGGAAGGTAAAATAAGTATCTGAAACCATTGCCCATTTTTCTGTCCCTAGGGTAGACGGACTCAATATTCTAGAACAATAAATACCTTTTTAAAGCTTCATTTGCCTGACATAAATATTCTTCCACAAAATATGTAAAACATATTCTGGCAAGTAAAATTCTATAAAACACTCAGCTTTAATATCATATCCCACTGCGGTTTGGCAAGATTTCATGAAAACGAACGACATTCAAGATAATTTTGAAGACAAATTCCCTCTATCAAAATGCCCTACCTCTCATTTTTTCAAATACAAGTTGATATTTGCTGATAGGAGGGTAGAGGTCCATTCAAATGCCCTTATCCTAAGGAAGAGGGGAATTTTTTTTTTTTTTTTTAATTTAAAGTGATAAAACCTGGGTTTGGGAAACCCAAATCTCCTTTAGAGGGACTTGCCTGTTCAGCTCATTTTTGTGTTTTGGTGGTTGAAAAGAAGGAAGTGCTGCATAAAACTGGTCATCAGTAATGAGTCATCTCTAGGTTTTATCTCCTTCTTAGCAACGGTGCCAATGTGAGCTCACGTATTTTAGAGACTGGAAGGGAAGCTCTGCCAGCTAAAAGTGCTGATAGTTTAGAAAAATTAGGTGGAGTTGTAGAAACAAGTCAAATGCTAGAAGGTCGCAGTAACTTCCAGCTTTCCTTGCCTGTACCTGGAAGAAAGCAGCTTTTATATTTCCTAAGAAATTTTCATGGTGAGAAATGAAGGTCCACTTAGGGCGCTGGGGGGGAATTGAGCCTTATGACTGAAAAGGCCCACCGCCCTCTCCCTGTGGCTTGGCACGAAATAGAAACTATTGTTAAGAATTTAAAGATGTGCTTTCTTCACTGGGCCTTTATTAATGACGAGATTCAATGTACATACCAGAAAAAAAACAAAAGAATAAAAAAATTTAAAAAAGTAAAAACCTCTTCTAAATTATTATTTGATATTAACCACCTCACGTCAAATTGTATAAGACATAGAAAAAGGACCCTGGGGTTTTTTGCTTATTTATACATGTAACACCCAGGAATGGCTTTGTTCTACTTTCCCAGGATTCCAACATCCACTGGCAGGGAAAAAAAAATTCTTAAATACAAAGACAGTGGCAGTAAGTCTACAATCGAACCTTAGGTTTAGCCCTCTTTAATACTCGTCATTTTTTTTTTTTTTTTTTTTTTTTTTTATAGAAGCTCTGGCTAATATATGGCTGTGTTTTGGATACCCTCTGAGGTAACAGTGTAATATTAGTACCCTTTAGGATAAAAACTACTGAAATCTGACAATTGAGTCAACATGTGATTTTTTTTTTTTTGCTCCCTGGTAAAAAATTTAAAAATTAACTGGTGTGGTGATTTTTAAATTGGAAAACCTTTATGCATTGCTTTTGTTTATACAGAATTACTAATGGGATGGAAGAAACCTAACTCACACGTCTGAAGTAACCTCACTTCTTTGAGGTCTGGGTTCATAGATCATTATTAGAGGTCCACTCATCAGATAGCCTGTGTTCCTAGGAATGGGCAAATATTACTCCATATTTAAGGATAATTATGCCTAAAAATTCCATCATCCAGTCTAAATGGCAAGAGCTGCCATAATTTTACAGAAAGAGAAGCAAAAATTTACTTTTACCAATAAGGCTACATTCTACTCTTGAAACAATTATATATATTCATAGGTAAGGGGAAATTACAGCTTTCAGCATGTTATATCTATATATACAGATATGCAATGGGAGGATAACTTTTTAAATGTTAAGCAAAATAATTACTTTCTCTATTATAAAGTTGGAGATACTGAGAAACTAGCTAGTGCTCACAAAAAAGCTAAGACACCATGATATAATGTTATTTGCCTACTGCCTTCAACCAAAAGAATAAAAGCCATTTAGAATTCATCCCATGGGTTATCATAAGTCGCAATAATAAATTCTCGGGTCTTTGGTACCTCCCCAAATAGAAGAAGATAAATAAGAACAAAGTAAGTAATTACATTCTTAATGGCTTTCTCTTCAAGGTTAATAAGTGACTTTGTTTATTAGGCAAACCTAAGTTTTTAAATCCAGGATATCCAAGAGAGAGGAAGAGATCTTTGTCTCTGAAACTAATCTTAAGTAGGTCTTGGTAAAAGGAAAATTTCTTGATATTTTGCTCTATCACAATGAAATTGCCGTTAAACATTTCAGTATATAAAATCCACTTATTTTAGTATTTCCATAATCATCTAAATTATAAAAAATTATAAGAAAAGCTTCGCATGATTGGGATTCACAATTTACATTTTAGGTGAGGAGAAGTTAGTTTTTGATAAGGCCATTTGTTTCTTTCTTAGAAATATTCTGCAAAACTCGTCTCATGGTTTAACAATGTATTTCTGGCCAAAGCATTGCAGATTAATCTTTATGTCCTTGGCTCCCAAAAATATAACTCATGACCAAATTAAGCTATTAAAAAATTTAAATTACAACTTAATTTTGAGTTTTATCAATGAAATGTAAACATTTAAGATGATGCCAAGAAATAATTCATTAGTTTCATTAGCTTTATGAAGAAAACATGTAGTGTTAATTTCTTTATATGTGCATTTTTGAAATGAGAAAGCTCTGTGGGTGTTAGCATTTAGATCAACTGTATTTTACTTTAAAGTAAAAAAAAAAACACATAAAAGTACAAATTCTATCGAAATTTCACAAATGCAAAAACAAGAAAATTCAAATACAAAAGCGCAGAGAAACATAGCACTTCAGAGATAATGTATAAGATGACTCAGGGATGACCCTGTGCTCTCACAGGAGTGTTGTAAATTGTATTTCTTTTTCACAATTTACTAAAGGCCACAGGGAAAGAGAGACAGAGGCAGAGAGATGACTCATGGGAAATTTTACCTAAACATGCATTACAAAAGTCCAAGGGACAATAGGCAAATAAACGCCTGAAATAAAAACAAGTCATATCTGGCTTCGATAATTCAAAAGAGACAAACTGATATTTAAACTTCCTGAAAATAAAAGCAAACAAAATTTGTCTGACAAAACAGAAACATACTTCATCTTAAAGAAACTAACCTTTTATACGAGAAAAAATTGTCTTCCTTTAGAAATCTCTACTGTCAGCCAATCCTCTCCATACTAGTTTCTAGGTAACCTCCATCCATAAGCTCTTGATCCCCAGGAAATTTACATGGGGTATAACCACCTCCTAGAAGCTCACCGTTAGAAAATTTTTCTGTGGCCTGACTCCACATCTTGGCTTAGGAAGAGAGACAATCCAGCTCTCCGTAGTATTTCAAATAGGCTAGTCAAAGATTACTGAGTTTCTCTGTATTCAAGTAAACCATCTTTGATTGGGTCAAATCAGAAATAAGTCTGTTCCTGATGAGGGAGGTGGAATGGAGCCCAAGAACAGAGAGATTGTTTCACCATGAGCTTGGAGGATAGGAACGCAGACACTGTAAATTTCATTGCACGTAACATTTTTGTGTCCATATAGATTAAAAGTTGCTTTTGCTTTTATCTTCTATTTATAAAAACAAAGTAAGATCACCAGTGAAACCTAAGCAAGGAAGTAGTTCAAGGAACTAAATAAAAGATTGGTGCTGTCAGATGAGACCTTGAAGGAGCTGTCCTTGAGACATTAAGGACGAAGGAAAAATCGAGAAAAGATAAAAGTCCCACAAGATCCTGGCAAGGTTAACTTTAAATGTGGCTCTGATCCCATGGCAAATGAGGCTGTTTGCACCAACCCTGAGTCATACCTATTTCAAGAATAAAACGAGGCACATTTGCCAAAAAGGAACACCAAGAAAGTTGTTTCAAAGAAGCACGAGGGGAAAGACTGCAATTACTAGTTCTGTTTTTATAAGTAGCATCATTCATGTCCCGTGTGGGCTTGTTATAGGCTCTCCAAAAATACATCCATACAAATTTCCCAAAGCATTTTACTACATAATAAAATGCTATCTGTTCAGGAAATGATCCAATAGTAAACACAATGGACCATATCGATCGTAATGAAAAATAAAGTTCACTAAAATTCACAGAACTGTAATTTTCTTTTACAAGCAAATGATGTTAAATTATGCCCCCAAATCATATTTTCCATAATTAGGATTTGAAATGGTCATCTTGTTACTACTAGTGACCTTGGTTGGTCCTGGATTTTATTCTCACAGCTAGCTGCCTTATCCCTGTTCAATATTACCAAGCGGGAGAAGAATGTTCTCACCCTATCGCTGCCATGGGTGTTCAGTCCTTCTAGCTAGTTCTGACTCTTAGAACAATCTTTGTAGGCAACTTCTGTGAGGGTACATGCTGCCCTGGCCACCACTCAAAGCCCTCATGTGGGAAGCCTGTCTCTCTCCTGCCAACCTGGGGGTGGACATGGTGCAGGTGTTGGGCAGAGATGCTTAGCTTCAGAAATTCTGAGAATTTCCTGCCCAAGGAGCTTCCAGTACTGGCTTACATCCTTCCGTAGGCAGAAACCAAATAAGCTGCAAGATAACACTCTGTGCTATAACCAAACTATAAAAGGCAGATAAGGAATAAAGAGAGCCTAGGTCGATGAAAATGGTGCATCAACTAACTCTAGCTTAAACATTTACAAGTTCACATCACACTGATAAATTTTAATCAACATGCTGGCCTTCCATTTTCATATACCTAAAACAAATGGTACAAACTAGTCCTTGCCAAATAGTGGTAAGGGCCAAGGAAGGTGTCTGAGCCTGCTAGGTGTCCCAAAAGAAGTGCTATGTCATCCCTGGCAGCACACCTTTCTTAAGTGCTCCAACAGACCTGCCCCCATCCCCAGTCCCGTGCCATGTGCCACTTTCCCACTTTATGCTGTATGCTCTTGGCCCAGTAAGTAGCCTTGCTCAATGTACCAAGCTCCTCCTTGCCTCGTTACCTTCAAATAAACCATTTCTTCTTCCTAAAATGCCCTTCCTTCTTTCCACTTTGCTTGGCTATCCACTCTTGTCACCTCTGTTAAAAGTCAACTGTACAGGGATATATTTCTCTGAGCAGACCTTATCCCTTAGTCTTCAAATTAGATCAGAAGCTTTGCTACCTCATACATTTGTCACAAATGTGATTAACAATTATTTGTTAATTATTTTAAATGTAGATCTTCCCCTACAAACTCTGAGAAAGCAGGAAAAGATAATGTCTTTCCATTATCTACCTAGGCCAGTGCCAGGCCTATACCTGGCATTTGACAAATATTTATTAAAATAATAAATATCATCTAATATATCCTAATTGGTAAAATGTCATGTAATTCTTCAACCCTTTGGCACACTTTGGGATACTTACTATGGTCCACATTTTACAGATGAGGAAAGTACGTTTCAGAGAAGAGAAAGTTACTCAAGTTCACACAGCTAGGAGAAAATGGCAGAAACTAGACGATGAACTTTCTGACTCTGGAGCGGAAGCTCTAAGATCAGATTTGTTTATCAAATTTGTGCGTCACCCACAAAGAACAATCTAGCAACTCTGTGTCCTGAATGGAGCTTCGTGATGAGAAGAATAAGATGAAAACTGTTGATGCTCTCTCCCAACACAGAACTGATTTATTTATACTGCTTTCTTGCTGTTGGGAACTCAAGCAGCTTACAATGACTTTTGTACATGGATTGATGGTTTAAGGGCCTTCCTGAGTTTAAATAAAAAAAAAAAGACAAAGTAAAAAAGACACTTACCATAATTCCAGTAAGCAAACAGACTCCTTTCCCACAGTATGTGTTAGGTACCATGTCACCATAACCAATGGAGAGAAAAGTTATTGATATCAACCACATTGCTCCAAGGAAGTTGCTAGTAACATCCTGTTGATCATGATACCTGAAAAACAGCAAACAAAACCAGTCTTTTATAATCAGTCTACAGTGTGGTTGTTAAGGCCAGTTTGATTCAATTTAATGAATTCACTAAGTATCTTCTATAAACTGCTAATTTAAAGGTTTTCAAAGCTCATGATTATAAATAAAATTGAGGTTCCACCTAAGCAATCTGAAAGACATCGGGGCATTCCTCGACTTTAAAAACAATCCTAAAGAGAAACTATAAACTATGAAAACTGTTTGTCTCACTGGTATAAGTTGATAAATGTACATTTATCCTTGAACCCTGCTCTGGCCCCTGGTCATGACTCATCCTTCCTTGATGCCCACTGATAAGCCTGACTTACAGCAAAATATGTGGCCGTCCAATCTTCCTCCACACCTTTGTAGCAGAAGCCATGCTGTTTCCTTTGCTTAGACTGCACTTTCCAACCTTTATTTCCCTAATGGGCCAACTCCCAGTTATCCTTCAAAACAAATTCAAGTGGGACCCTTTCCGTCTACTCTTGTCCCAGCCCCTCCCCTCTGCTCCCTCAGTACCCTGTGTATTTCTCCATCACAGGACTATATTGTACTGTCTACCCAGGAGGTCCTGCACTAGCCAACCTCCTTGAAGACAGAAACTGCACTTTTGATCACACAGTCCCTGCCTAGAACCAGAACTTAATTGAAGACTCGTGGCCTTAGCAACTGTACACAAAGAGTTTGTAGTCAAAAAGATGGGGAGGGATAGAGTTTATCCTGATTATTCTTTGAGGTGTCAAGTTCTTCTAGTGAGGAGGAAGGTGTTTATATCAGAAACAGATACCCTATAATGTTCTGCTTGAATTCGCAGTTCTAAACAGTAAACTGGCCCATCATAGGGACACTGCTATCCACCTGTGTACAACAGTGAAGACATGTGAGTTGTTACCCTAGAAGAACTTGTTCTGGATGCATGTTTTGCATAGTCGTGGTGTGAAGTGGTCCTCCTGTGGTCTTGACAGACACCAGATTCTGGTTACTAGAGGCATTTCTTGCTCTTCCTCCAACTTCTAAGGATCACCCTTCCTTCCCAGCTTTAGATACCAATAGGGAGGGCTTCCCTTTCCTCGTTTCATGCTCTCCAAAGGATGTTGATGGGCCCGTGGCTTACACACACTCAGTCCTGCCTTTCGACTTGACTCATTGTGCTGCCAGAGCTGTGGTGGCAAGGAGGTTGCCCCTGGCTTGAGCCCCAGGATTAATCCCATGAACAGACTATACTGTGGACATGCATTCTGTGCCCTCCCCCACCATCTCATGCCACGGCTCCTGCACCTCTAACCAAAAGTTCAGAAGGTTCATAGGATAAGAGCTTTCCTCTGTAGTATCAGTGGATCCAAGCTGTCTTTAGATACAGCTTCTTTATTCCAAAAAAGTAAGAGAAGCTAAAAAATAGTATTTGCTGTTACTCTGGTCTAGGAAAGAGAAAGTGGAACCCAGTAGTAAGGAAGAATGCAGGCAATTACTGTATCTTCTGAAAGAAAAGGCAAGGGCACGTGCACGGGCAGCTGGCCTTTTGCTGAGGAGCATTCTGTGAGTTTCCGGTGGCAAAAGGACAGAAACTGTCACCATTCTACCCCAGAGAACTGCCCCTGTGGCCTAGCTATGGAGTCCCCTCTGCCCAGAATGGCTGAGTGAAGAGGCTGTCTTTGCCATAAGGGAGGTCAAGATGTATTCTTAGCATTCAGGGAAGACAGGTCAGTGTGTTTTCCCCGAGAAACATGGTTAAATAACACGTACACAGGAGTAGGGTGATGTGATCCATGCTATACTTCAGCTACAATATGAGCTCGCGGGCTCTGTGAACTACTCTGGGATCTGCTAGGCCGGTGTATTGGGGCTTCCACAGAAGAATGTGGTTTTCATTTCAAACAAGACCCTTAGACATAAGCTTTGGATTCTAACCCATTCATGATCTTGGGGGCTCTCTCTAGACTATTCCTCATCAAACAATTGCCTAAAACAGGGGATACATTTCCCTGGAGTGGGTGTGGGCTGTACAAGAGAGAGGAGGCAAACGAGGTCATGCCCTATTCAATGCTGAATCATGAGAGGAAGTTCCTTCTCAACAAAGCATGATTTACATAAAGGACGTATACATTTAAGGGTTGATGGCCCTAATTCTCTAATGTATATGAAATATTTGTTGGGCACTCACTACGTGCTCAGCTCTTGACTCGCATTCGTTCTCATTTTACATTAATGTTTTGAGACATGGACAATCTGAAACATGGCTAAAACAGTTATATTCCCCCACCCTCTCTACATCAACAGTGTTCTCAATCACTAGACACTTAGAAAATGGGACCGTGTCTGAGTGAAAACTTTAAGTTATTTCTACACTGTGAGTGACCAGAACACGACTGCCGGACACATGGTTTTCCTTGGGTGAGTTCAGAGCAAGCACAAATTGGAGTTTGAGATTTCATACTAAAAACTAAGGCCTCTAGGGGACGCCTTCATGGCCGGTGCCCACAAGGACATCTCAGCTTTGGCACAGATCTGAAAGTCTTTCTAATCTGCTCTTCCTGTAGCACTTTTGGTTTTCGAAGTTTGAAGCCATAAATGATATTGAAAATTACAATAAAAAGCATTCACTGGAACATTTAGGCAAGCCGACTCCTCTTTAGTTGCTCACCTTTAATTAAGACATGAGTTTTAAATACACGAATTTCTCCTATCTTCATTTGACTCTTTGCCAAACACTCTCAGGTGTTATGCCACAATTATCAGTCAACATTTGTTATGTGTTATGTACATTACATTGGGTCAAGGACTGTAATCCCATATTGAAGGGCCTCATTAGAAATAAATAGCTTTCTAGGATTTGGTACTTTAGGGCTAGGGGTTCAATGTTAAATTATCTTTTTTGCTTATGCAGTAATAAACCTGCCTGAAAATAGCTCAGAATGAAAACAAACAAACAAACAAAAAAAACTCATACTAATGTTTATGTTACATTCAGACACATTTAGTAGTGGATAGTCATTAGATATCACATTAGATATTATTAGAATAATCAGGATTTCTTTCTTGGCAACTCAAACAAACATTAGACTTATCAACATGATATTATCATGTATATTATATATATAACCATAATATATAATTATAACATTATGATATTACCACTTAGAACACTTCCAGGTTTTGAATTTATGCCAGATTTATACCATTGTAAATGATTAATAACTTAAATGGTTATCAATTTGAAAACATTTTTTATAGTAGAAGTTCATTTCACAAACTTAGACAATTCCAACCTTCTCCACAAGGAGAACTGTTCTGAGAAAGACATGAAGAAATGACTCGTGGCAAATTTCAAATTCTGATCAGTATGAAGGCTTGTTTAATTAAAAATACATTAAATAAGATTGCAATTAGTGCAAGGAATGCCTGATCTCAAGTTCTTAAAATAAGGGCTTTAGGGTTTGTGGAGAAGGCTTAATGAACTATTCTAGAGCACTGCATGCTTCACAGACTTAAAGATTGTGAGATTAGCTTTAAGATTTTAAAAGAAGCAAAATGATCCTTTTCTTAGTTTCCATTTATTTCTTCATTCATTGATGACTGTGGGTCTAGCACTGTTTCTTAGATCATAAATATGACAGCTTCCCAAAAATGTTTGTTTAAATTCACAGGGGTTATCTTTCCAAGGGAATTATTGAATTCTTCTTTCTGAATGAAGCAGCCTCTGCCCAGCAATACTGCCTCACTCTCAGCATCCTTCCATAAGTGAAAGGACCCTTGGTCACACTAATGGCTGGCCAGTATGTCATCTCTTTCAAAACTCTTTCTCTGCAGGTGCATTTCCCTCTACCTGGAACCACCTTCCCCCATCTTCCTAGCTCTGATTTGTAGAATGAAAATTTGTTTGTGGGTCCCTTTTTCCAGACTCTGCATAGCTTTTGATTAGCATGACCAAAGGTCCTTTTTTTGTATCCCAGGAGCTTCTTGTAGATATCTCTAGCACCACTGATCAATATTAACTTGGGTCACAAAACATGTAATATATAATTTGCCCATCTAACCTGCCTCTAGAATCTAAACAATGAAGAATTTGAGGACCAAAACTATGCCTTATTCATTGCTGTATCTTCATTCAGTTATTTGTAAGAATATAGCAGGGAGCTGGAATTTACTGAATGAATTAGTAGGACAGTATAAAACATTTGTTCTCAAACTGACTTGCTCTTGGCCACATGCTGGGCCTTCAGAATCATTTGTTCAGATACAAAAAAGAGGATAGAAATGAGTGTTGCCCATTGATGACATGAATTGGATTTGTCATGTTATATCCCAACTTATATAGTATTTTGACACTTAAAAAATTAATCCAACGATGGAGGTTAACAACTGACAAACTATATTCATTCATACTTCTCTATTAAACTTATTATTAACATTATAAATGTCCAAATCATCTCATCTCAATTGTCAGCTCTGATCTCAAATGCCAGCCCTAGTTATATAGTGAAAAGCGTTACGAAGATTCAAATGCATGTGATCAATCTTCCATCAGTTCTCTTTCCTGAATTGATATTTCTCTCCTGAAATATCACTAAAATAATACCAAGGCTATAAAAAAGAGGTATAAACCCACAAGAAAGAAAGAAAAGGAGAAATCAGAGAATGATAAATAAAACAGTTTGATACAAATGAAAGCACAAGGGAAATTCTGCTTCCAGCCATGATGAAACAACAAAGGGATGGATTTATACTCCCTCTTAAAACAACTATAAAACTAGAAAAAATATTTGAAACATGGTTAACAAGACATAGATAATCTAGTAACAAAGAATAGTGATCTCTGAAGGATGGTAAACAACCAAAGTGAGTCATACAATTGCCCCAGCTTAATGCCTCAAGAGAATCTCTGGATATAGCTCAGGGAGGGAAACCAAGTGGAGTCCAGAGGACTCCCCAAGTTGAGGGACAAGATGGAAATACAGAGGGGCCAAGAGTTCACAAGGCCCCAAACCAGAGAGGACAAATCTGTATGAGAGATATCCAGAGATCTGCCGAAGGGTATCCTTGATTATTCAGCTGAATACTAATCAGTACATAAATGTAAAACTATCCAAGGCTGTCGAAGCAGAAGAACTACATGTAAAGTGGTACGGTAT
Organism: Pteropus vampyrus; assembly: GCF_000151845.1. Classification (NCBI taxonomy): domain Eukaryota; kingdom Metazoa; phylum Chordata; class Mammalia; order Chiroptera; family Pteropodidae; genus Pteropus; species Pteropus vampyrus. The sequence goes on along the minus strand of NW_011889371.1, from coordinate 489,834 downwards.
CTTTAGAAGATACATTGTACTAAGTGGTATAACATCAGGGGGAGATAAGATTGATAATTTAGTTATAGTATACATAAGTATACTGGTATGCTATAAACCCTAAAGGAACCAGTAAAATAATACATCAAAGAATAATAAATTATAATGCAACAAAAGATATATAATGAAATAAAACATAAGTAGTCCAAAAATAGGCAGGAATAGAAAAAAAGAACAAGGAAGAGACAAATAGCAAACGAACAGTAAGATCTCAGATTTACCCAAGCATATCTGTAACCACATTAAATATAAATGGCCTAAATACCTCCAATTAAAAGGCACAAATTGTCATAAAACCCATGGAAAGTTCACAGCTTGGAGATTCAACACTGAAAAAAGGAGAACTGATGATGTCTAAGTATATGGAATAATAGATGTCTAGGTACCTGCCCGTGTGCCTGGTAATGCCAGATAACTAACAGGAGACAGAGGTGTTTTTTTTTCCCCCTCTGGGGATGTACTGGAGATTCTGACCCAGGGCCCAGCTAAGGTTAGGAAAGATGTTTGGGGCTAAAAACATAGGGATTAAATGCATGTTTCCAAACTGAACAGGAGCATTCCTAGTTTCCTTTTTTTACTTCCTATCCCCAACCCTATATTAAAACTCACTAATACAGAGAAAGAATTTTTTTTTCCCTCTGGAAAAACAGAACAGCTTCAGAGAAAAGATATTCATGTACTAACATCAAGGATTCCCTAATAAAAAATGTAACTTTCTACCTAGCCACCTTACAGTGATTTATCAGACAGTAAGCTCCTCTCTTTTTTTAAAGCTTCCAATTCCAACTCTTGACCATGAAAGAAAAGCAAATGATCAGCACATGTTTGCAGTATACTTTCTATAGAAAAGATACAGACAAAAAAGAAGAGTAGAGAGAAAGAAAGAAATAAAAAGGAGGAGGAAACAGAAGAATCTTGAGATAGTGCAAAATGATAGGAGGCAGAACTCCTAAATACTCTAAGTTATACCATGAAAGACCTAAAGGAAAACATGGCATCTGTAAAACAGGAACCGGATGCCACAGAGAATATAATTAAAAAATAAAAAGAGAAACTTTTTATAGTCACAACTATAATAAAAAATAATAATACAATTACAATATAAATTGGCAGAAATCTCCCAAAAAGTAGAACAAAAAGACAAGAAGAGAAGGGGGAAAGGATAATGAAAAAGATACATTCTCAGAGAATCAATATAAAGGGTCTAAAAATTGACTTGCCACAAGGACATAGAAAGTGGAAGAAATGAAAACGTTCTTTTATTTCTTTGTGTAGGAAAAATGGTAGGCAGGTATCTCTAAAGAAAAGTTCTTTTGAGTATCTGCATACAGAATAAGAAAAGATCTATGTCAAATGGGATCACTGTAAATTTAAAATGCTAGGAATGACGAGAAGATCTTAAAAAGTTTCAATGAAGGGAAAAATAGATCCCAGCTAAACAATGCATATGGTTGCCTCTAACATTATTTGTTTTAACATCTATGTATTGACATGGAGGGGAGAGTAATCTATTTCTCTTGGATTTGTAAAGCGGAGGGATGTTGAATCTGGCAGTAAGAGCTGGATAGCTGTAGCTCAGGTCTTCTCTTTGCTCTGCTGGCACCCCCAGAGCAGGTGTATTTGGTTCTCTATGTGGTAAGTTGACCTGGGCAGGGGTGACTCCTCCAGGGTGTGAGGATGCACCTATGACTCTATCTGATTCATCAGTGGTGAATCATCAAAATGGCATGCAGCCCACTGGGCTGCAGGTCAGATGGTACTGTCTAGATCTGCTTTATGTGAGTAATGTAGCTGATATGTTGAGGTCTATGAATTGAAGACCCAGAAAAGTGAGAGGAGTATGATAAATTATCTCCCTCCAAACCCAAACTATGTGCATATGCTTTTAAAGTAAAAGCAAAGAAAATAAGAGATTCAATGAATTAAAACACATATTCTCATAAAGAAATCCAGTGAAGGCGCATATTCATGTTCAAAGGAGAAAAGTGCTGAATGTCAATGGCTCAGAGGATGGGTGACATATATCCCTTATTTGCCACTGATTCATATCAAGGGTGCTCACCTATGGTTGCATATTAGAATGGTAGGGGAAGCTTTAAAAATACATATGCAAAAGCCTCATCCTCCACCAATTAAGCAAAATCTCTGGGGGTGGAGCCATGGCAGCGATATTTTAAAAAACTCCCCAAGCAATTTTAATGTGTTGTCAAGGTTGAGAACCATCTATTAGCTTTGTTTCAGGAGTTGTTTCTCATTCAATAACAAGTTGAACATCTACATACATAAAGGAAATTTAGGAGGCACTGCAAACATGCAGATGAATAAAAATTAGTAAGCATTCATGAGAAGTTTAAAATGTAATAAGAGAGAAAATTGATTGCAGGGAATAAGAAGGTAATATCCAAGTTGTAATAAATGCGCATACAAGAGCTAAAGGCATGTCAAGAAAAAATATATATAACAGATGAAAGTAATGACATGAATGTATGATAGCACTGGGACCTAAAATTATAGTTTTAAATTTGAATAAAATGTAAAATTTAGTTAAGTCCAACCATTTTACTACAAACCTCTCTGAATGAGGGTGCTCTAAAAAAAAACATTGCAATTCCATGTATAAAACTACTCTCTAAATAATTTACAGAACATTTCTTCAGGCCAGAGAATTTGAAATGCCCCAATCTATGTGACTTTCTCCTAGTTCCTCCTTTGTGCACTCCTACTTTGCTCCCTGTCTCTGAATCATGAAAACACAAACATGGCTTTGGGTCTTGGGGATCCCAATATAATCTTCCTTCAGTAACAATAACTATCTAAAGACAGTCAGGGAAATGCCACCCGTAAAGCCCAACTTTAATTGTGGCATGAGTCAGTTTCAATTTTCATTCATTGTGTACTTCTTTATTAACTCTGAAGTACTTTTGATTTTATTTTGCTCCATTAACTGCACATTTGAAATTATTTTTTCCTCTTCTGTCAATTTAGAAATGTCAAAGCTAAAAACACTTTTCTTCTTCTTGCTTCATCTTCTATTTTCCATCTTCTTTCTTCTATCTTCTTGCCTCCCTCTCTCCCTCTCTCCCTCCGTGTGTGTGTGTGTGTGTGTGTGTGTGTCTGGTTTCTTTTCCTGTATTAACTTTGGCTAATGAGACTTGCATTCACAGTATGGATAGAGAAAATTGGCCTTTGGGTAGAGACCATCAGAGAATATGTTCTGTCTAAGTACATAAGCTTCCTTTGAAATAAAGCTGAAAGTCCCTAAAGGAAAAGGGGATAATAGAATATATATAGATTTTCAAACTTTAAGAATTATATTCATTATGTTTCTCTGAAATAATGTTTTATTATCTGACTCTCTATTCATTTATGATTACTTATGTTAGAATGAGTTCAGAAATGACTTATCTATCAATAGTTAATAGTCTTAGATCTCATAACTATATGATTATTTGACAATTATTTATGTTAAAACCTAGAGGACTTCTAGTCAAGATGATGGAGTAGGAAAACACTATGCTCCTACTCCACAACCACATCAAAATTACAATTACAGAACAGTCATCATTGAGAACCACCTGGAGACTAGCTGAACATAATTCCTATAACTAAAGATATAAAAAAGCCACACTGAGACTGGCAGGAGGGGTAACAATGTAGAACAGGCAATTCCCATACCCATGGTGTGGCGGTTAAGAGGGATACCTAGGCTACGGAGGCTCCCTTGAGAAGCAAGGGGTCCCAGGAACCCAATGCCAGAAAGAGAAGTCCCCATAACATCTGGCTGTGAAAACCAGCAGGGACTGTAGCTGAGTGAGACAAAGGGCTGCTGGAAACCTAGGTGCTGCAGGTCTTAAAGGGACCTCACACAGACTCAGTTGTTCACAAACTCACTCACTCTGAGCTCCAGCACCAGGGCAGCAGCTCCTAAAATGTCAGAGACATACAAGGAGCTAATTGAATAGCTTCAGAGCAAGGGCTGGAGGGGCATAAGTCAGGGCAGCTCTCTCCTGGGATGGAAGTGCTAGCAGACATTATTGTGCTTTTGGTGAGCCTTCTCCCCACCCCACACATGGGTGCCAAATCTGAGCTCTCCATAAACTTAACACTGTTCCCCCTGCCCTTGGTAATTTCCTGAGAACCTGCCTTATCCGACTCATGTGCCTGGCTCAGACTTCTTCCAGGGACTTTTCGACACAAGTGACCTTTCTCACCTCACCCTGAAGACTTTCCTAAAATCTCTCAAAGGCCCCCAACTCCCCCAAAAGCAACGGCTCCTTGTGTGCCCTGTACCTTTTGCTCAAAGGCCCCAAGACCAGCATTAGTAGTAGCCAGTTTATGCTTTAAACCTCAGTTTATGCTTTAAACCTCAGTTTAAAGCATAGCCTCTCCCAGATGCCTCCAAGCCTAGCACATGTGGCAATCATCTGCAAATCATTTTGTACCTGCTACCATATAGTCCCAGGCTGGGCACAGGGAGCAGCTGGTCTTGGCCTGCACCAGAGGACCTCCTAAGAGGCCCTAGAGTGAAGACACCTGGTGGTCAGCTTCAGCCTACATGCGAGTACCACCCGACCAGTTCCACAATTAACATACCCAAAGGATGAACTCAGCAGGCATCAGAGCCCTATTAAAGTGAATCTCATTCTATAGGGTCAGCCCCCACACAACAGCTCATCAGCTGTATTCACTGCTATTCCTCACAGTCAGTCAACCTGAGGGTCAATCCAATCCACTGATATGCCAACAGTAATCAAGGCTTAACAACAACAGTAGAGCACACATAAACCACACAAAGAACACTCTGGAGCACTCAGCTCAGGTTGCAAAAGACACTGTGTCAGTGGGCCCTACAGGACATCTATCATAAAATCCACTTTGGCAAGACTGGGAGACATAGCGGATCTACCTAGTACAAGGAGTCAGCCAACATGAGAAGACAAAGAAATTTGTTCCAAATGAAAAATCAGGACAACTCCAGATAAAGAACTAAATGAAATGAAGACAACTAATCGACTAGATGCAGAGTTCAAAATACTGGTTGTAAATATGCTAATGAACTTAGAGGAAAAATAGGTAAATTCAGTGATAACTTCAACAAAAAGATAGAAAACACGAAAAAAGAACCAGTCAGAAATGAAGAATACAATAACTATAATGAAAAACAGGTTAGAGGGACTCAACAGATCAGATGAAGCAGAGAATTGAATCAGCGATTTGGAAGACAAAAAGTAGCAGAATACACCCAACTGGAACAGAAAAAAAAAAAAAATGAGGATAGTTTAAGAGACCTCTGAGACATCAAGCATACCAACATTCACATCATAGGGAGGAGAAGAGAGAGAGCAAGAGATTGAAAACATATTTGAAGAAAAAAATGCCCCCAAACTCCACAATCTGGTAAAGAAAATAGACACACAAGTTCAGGAGCGCAGAGTCCCAAACAAGATAAATCCAAAGAGGCCCACACTAAGACACATCATAATTAAAATGCTAATAGTTAAGGACTGAGACTCTTAAAAGTAGCAATAGAAAAACACTTCATTATATACAAGGGAGCTCCCTTAAGACTGTCAGATGATTTATCCAACAGAAACTGGAAGAGACTGGCACAAAATATTCAAAGTGATGAAAAGCAAGGACCTACAACCAAGATTACTCTACACAGCAAGGCTATCATTTGAAATTGAATGAGAGATAAAAAAAAAAAAAGAGAGATTCCTGGATAAGAAAAAACTAAAGAAATGCATCACCACTAAACCAGTATTATAAGAAATGTCAAACAGTCTTCATTTAAAAAGATTAAAAAAAAAAAAAGAAAAAATATGAGATAAAAATAATTCTCACTGACAAAAGTGTTTACATAGTAAAAGCAGTGGATCAACTAACTATAAAGTGTAAAGGTTGAAAGACAAAAGTAGGAAGATCATGAGTAATTACAACAGTAAATTAAGGGATATACACAAATATACATATACAAAAGAAGTAAGAAATAATGACAAAAACTGAAATGTGGAAGAGGTGAGTAAAAATTTGTTTTGATTTTAGAATGTGTTTGAACCTAAGCAATCATCAACTTAAAATAGACTGCTATAAAAATAGCTTGGTACATAGGAAGTGCATCATAACCACAAACTAAAAATCTACAAGAGATATACAAGAAATAGAGAAAAAAGAATCCAAACACAACACTACAGAAAGTTATCAACATACGAGAAGAGAGCAAGAGAAGAAAGGAACAGAGAAGAATGACAAAAGCTATCAGAAAACAACTAATGAAATGGCAATAACTATATACCTACCAATAATGCTTTAAATATAAATGGACTAAATACTCCAATCAAAAGACATACAGGGTGGCTGAATGGATTAAAAAAACAAGACCTACACATATGTTACGTACAAGAAGCCCACTTCGGATTGAAAGACACACACAAACTGAAATAAAAGGGATGGAAAAAGATATTTCATGCAAATGGAAACAGAAAACAAACTGGGGTAGCAATATTTATTTGAGATGAAATGGACTTTAAAACAAGGGCTGTAACAAGAGACAAAGAGTAATGATAAAAAGATCACTCCAATAAGAATAAATAACTCGTAAATACCTACACACCCAAAATAGGAGCACCTAAATATACAAAGCAAATATTAACATAAAGGGAGAGATTGACAGTGATACAGTCATAGTAGGGGGTACTTTAAACCCATTGACATCAATGGATAGATCCTCCAGACAGAAAATCAACAAAGCAGCAGATTATACATTTTTCTTAAATGCGTATTGAACATCTTCTAGGATTGGTCACATATTAGGCCAGAAAATAAAGTCTCCGTAAATTTATGAAGACTGAAATCATATAAAGCATCTTCTCCAATCACAGTGATATGAAACTAGAAATAAATCACAAGAAAACTGAAAACATACCAACTCATGGAGGCTAAATAACATGCTACCAAGCAATGAATGGGTTAATAACAAGATAAAGAAATCAAAGGATACCTTGAGATAAATGAAAATGAAAACCCAATGACCCCAAATCTATGGGACACAGCCAAAGTAGTTCTAAAAAAGAAATTTTTAGCAATGCAGGCCTACCATAAGAAACAAGAAAACCTCAAATAAACAACCTAACCTTAAACTTAAAGAACCTAGAAAAGGAAGAACCAAGACCAAAATGAGTAGAAGGAAGGAAATAAGAAAGATCAGAACAGAAATGTATTAGAGTCTAAAAAGCAATAGGAAAGATCAATGAAACCAAGAGCTGGTTCTTGAAAGGAAAAAAATATTTATAAACCTTTAACCAGACTCATCAAGAAAAAAAGAAGGCCTAAGTAAATTAGAAATGAAAAAGAAGCCACAATTGACATCACAGAAATACAAAGGATTATAAGGAAATACTACAAACGATTAAATGCCAACAAATTGAACAATCTGGAATAAATGAATAAATTCCTAGAAACATACAATCTTCCAAAGCTGAATCAGGAAGAAACAAAATGTGAACAGACCAATAACTGCTAACGAAATTGAATCAGTAATCAAAAAACTCCCAACAATGTCCTGGACCCTATGGCTTCACAGATGAATTCTACCTAACATTCAAAAAAGAATTAAAATTTATCCTTCTCAAACTATTCCAAAAAACTGAAGAGGAGAGAAGGTTCTCAAATTCATTTTAGTAGGCCAGTATTACCCTGATACCAAAACCAGACAAAGACACTACAAAAATAGAAAATTACAGGTCAATATTCCTGATGCACACAGATAAAAAAAATATTCAACAAAACACTAGCAAACCAAATTCAGCAACACATTAAAAACATCATACATTATGATCATGTGAGATTTATTTTAGAGATGCAAAGCTGGTTCAATATCCAAAAATCAATTAATGTTATACAACACAAACAAAATGAAGAATAAAAGTCATATGATCAATTAATAGATGCAAAATAGCATTTGACAAAATCCAGCATCTATTATGATAAAAATTCTCAGCAAAGTGGGGATGGGGGAAACATACCTCAACAGGATAAAGGCATTTTTGACAAACCCATAGCTATCATAATAGCTGAAGAAAAGCTGAAAGCTTTTTCATTAAAATCAGGAACAAGACCAAGATGTCCTCTTTCATCACTGTTTTTCAACATAGTATTGGAAGTCCTAACCACAGCAATCAGACATGAAAAAGCAATAAAAATCATCCAGATTGTAAAGAAGTAAAGCAGTCATTATTTGTAAATAACATGATACTATATAGAGAGAACCTTAAAGAATCCACCAAAAACTACTGGAACTAATAAATTAATTCGGTGAAGTAGCAAAATACAAAATAAATATTCAGAAATCAGTTGTAGTTTTAGACACCAATTACAAACACTGAGAAAGAGAAATTAAGAAAACTATATACAATGGCAACAAAAAATAATAAAGTACCCAAGAATAGGTATTTTAGGTTAAATAAGTTTTAGATTAAATAAATAGGTTAAATTTAACCAAAGAGGTAAAAGACCTGTACTAGGAAAACTATAAGACACTGAAGAAATTGAAGAAGACACAAATAAGTGTAAGGACATACCAGCCTCACATATAAAAAAGAATTAACATTGTTAAAATGTTTATACTACCCAAAGCAACTACAGAATCAATGAAATCTCTATATAACTACAATGGCATTTTTCAGAGAGCTAAAACAAATAATCCTAAAATTTATATGGAGCCATAAAAGACCCCAAATAGCCAAAGCAATCTTGAGAATTAAGAACAAAGTTGGAGGTATCATGCTAACTGATACTGAACTATATACAAGTCTACAGTAATCAAAACAGCACAGTACAGGCACAAACATAGACACATAGATCAATGCAACAAAATAGAGAGCTGAGAAATAAACACGCACCCATATATTAATCTGACAAAAGGAGCAAGAATATTACAATGGGGTAAAGACAGCTTATTCAATAATGGTGCTGGGAAAACTGGACAGACATAAAAAACAATGAAACTCAATCATTTTCTTACACCATAAACAATAAATTCAAAATGGATTAAAGATTTAAATGTAAGACCTGAAACCATAGAAGTCCTAGAAGAAAACATAGGCAGTAAACTCTTTGACATCACTCTTAGTAATATATTTTTAGATATGTCTCCTCAGGCAAGGGAAGCAAATAAAATAAAATAAAATAAAATAAACAAATGGGACTACATCAAACTAAAGAGTTTTTGCACAGTGAAAGAAACCATCAACAAAATGAAAAGACAACCTACTGAACGGGAGGAGATATTCGTCAATGATACATCTGATAAGGGGTTAATGTCCAAATATGTAAAGAACTCCTATAACTTAACACCAAAAAAGTAAGCAATCTGATTAAAAAATGGGTATAGGATATGAATACGCATTTTCCCAAGGAGGACACACAGATGGCCAATAGATAAAGATGCTCAGTGTCATTAATCAGCAGGGAAATGCAAACTAAAACCACAATGGAATATCACCTCTTATCTGTCAGAATGGCTATAATCAATAAATCAACAAACAACAAGTGTTGGCAAAGATGTAGAGAAAAGGAATTCTCATGAACTGTTGATGGGATTGTAAATTGGTGCAGCCACTGTGGAAAACAGTGTAGAGGTTCTTCAAAATATTAAAAATAGAACTACTATATGACTGAGTAATTCTATTTCTGGGTATTTATCTGAAGAAATCCAAAACATTAATTCAAAAAGACATATGCACCCATATGTGCATTGCAGCATTATTTATTATAGCCAAGATATGGAAGCAACCTGTGTCCATCAATAGATGAATAAAGAATAGGTGGTACGTATATAAAATTAGATATCACTCAGCCATAAAAAGAATGGAATCTTGCCATTTGCAACAACATGGATGGACCTAGAAGGTATTATGCTAAGTGAAATAATCAGACAAAGACAAATACCATATGATTTCACTTATATGTGAAATCCCCTCCCCCAAAAACAACAACAACAACAAAATAAAACAGAAACAGACTCATAGATATAGAGAACAAACTGATGATGGTTACCAGACAGAAGGGGTGTTGGGAGGATGTGTGGAAAAGGTGAAGGGATAAAGAAGTACAAATTGGTAGTTATAAAATAGTCACAGGAATGTGAAGTACAGCATAGGGAATATAGTCAATAATACCGTAATAACCATGTATAGTACCAGGTGGGTACTAGACTTATAGGGAGTGATCACTTCATAAGTTATATAAACGTCTAGTCACTATTTGGTACAACTGAAACTAAAAATATTGTATGTCAGCTGTAAAGATAAATAAAAAAAATCTTAAAAACAAACAAAAAAATCTATAAAAACACAATGGTATCCCATTAACATACTCAAAATAGACATGAAAAGACTTGTCAGTATTTAGGCTCTCTTTGCTATTGGGGTTTAGTGAAATGTGTCCAGCTGTAGCAGAGAACTTCAAGGTAAAAGAGTCGTGATAATAAGTTTGATTCCTAAAAGTGAAGATGGAGAAAGACCCAGGGAGTACGTATCCATCACGAGAGATTTCCCTGAATGGAGAATTCCATTTAAGCTGTGGCTCTCAGTCCTAGCTGACCAAATGCCCTCTTTTAATATCTTGAAATGAAATTCAGGTAATATGACTTATTTGTATACATGATTTATAAAAGAAAATCAATATAATATCCTAACTGTAATATGAATAAGTAAAATAGAAGTAATTTACAATAAGTCATGTATTTCAATATCTGAATACTTAGGCAAGGCTAACCTGGAAGACATAAGAAGCAGTCAGTTCTTTGCACCTATGTGTAGCACTGATGAAAGTGTGATGAATGTTGGTGAAAGTGTGTTGTCTGGCAGTTCACATGGAACAAGGGCACTGTCATAGCTGATTTGATCTTCTGAGATGGGAAAAACTTTTGGTCAACTTCCAAATAAAACAACTGATAATCTTCCCATAATTTACACACTATAGCAACATGTAAAAATCAAGTGTATGTTACAACTGAGCAAAATATTTTATTTATATTTAAAATGGATTTAGGTCAAAACTAAGAACATTATAAACAGGATTTTTGTACACAGAATATCCAGTAGGTCTGTCCAAGGACAAGAGGGATGAAGAACAATTCTTTGTTGAATGGGAGTGTCCCGTGCAGGACAGAATGAAGAGAATCCCTGGCCCCACCCGGGGAAGAGCAAGAAAACCTCCACGAATTCCCACAATGGCCTGTGAGGCCAGTACTACCCTCAGTGTGAACCACTGGAACCTGAAACCAGATTTCAGGGCAGCTGGGACTCTGCAATGACCATCAGAAAATCTGGAGAACGGGGAAACTAGAAAACCTTGGAATTTGGGACAAATTACATTCTCAAGCCCCTGCTACTCCCCAGATGATCAAAGAAATATCGACGTTCAGAACAATGTTACAACCAGGGCTAGCATTTCTGACCAAGTTTCTCTTTCCTTCTTGTTCCTTTACTAACTTCCCAACTAGTAGTTATTTTAATTATCTGGGGCGAACTCCATTCTTTCAGCTCCTGCTGTGTACTGGCATCTTGCACGTACTGTGAGCTCCTCCAAGGGGAAGGTGGAAGACCAGGAGACAGAGATGAAGCCACGCTTAGGCAGACTCAGAGACTGCCTTACTAAGAAGTCATTTTTTCAAAAACAATACATTTCATATCTGATGTGTGCCAGGCTCTGCTGATTGCAGAGGGAGCAATGCACTGACTACACTGGCCCGGTGGGCTATGGTTTTAGTAGCTTACTTCTAACTTACCCACCATGATTAAATGCTTACCCACCATGATTTTCCACATGGGTGGCAGCCAGCAGATTCACTTTGCTTCTGGAAGGCTGACAAGAGTAGTGGGGCGGGCAGTCACTAGGTGGCAGTGCCACACCAGTTTATCTCCACAGCTGCTCTGCTGACTTTGGCTTGACCAGTGCAGGAATCAGGGTTGTGAGAAGACATTGCTGGGAATACTTTCAAGTGAAAGCCACACTCCTGGGCAGCCAGAAGGCAGGTATCGCTCCATGTGGGAAATGGGAGTCCCTGCGGATATGAACAAGCCCAGGCCACTCCTGCACCCAGGTGTTACCAGGAATTTTAGGAACAGCTCCTGAGATGCACTCTCGTGCACTCGAGGTCCTGGATGCTGATTCCGTTCTAGATCCAATCTAACATAATCTGACGTGGCAGTGTATCTCCATATTTCACCCCACTGAGATTCTCTAGACCAAAGAACAGACTTTATCTCCTAAAACTGTAAGGAAAAAAAAAATTCCTTGTGGATTTTTCTAACGAGGCCATGTTGGAATTGAACAAGCACGAAGATGTAACAGTCTGGGTCTATTTTACTTACTCTGAGATGGAATCTGAGAAGAACTCTGGATTCAGAGGTCCCGCCCCGCCTCTTAGTTCCCTGTGACCCAGAGCAGTGAGTCTTAACCTCTGAGCCTCTCTCTCCTCTAACATGAGGATCAAATCAACTACACAAAGCAATGAGATAACAAAGTACCATCCAAATGCCACATGAGCAGTAGATAAAGACTGTTTTTGTATTCCCCATTGACCAAATCTTTCTCTATTTGGGTAAAAACAGACAAAAAAAAAGTCATTAGTTTTGCGAGTATGCCGTCTTGCACACAGATGAGGTGGCAAACATTAGGACTTTTCCAAACACAGGCAGCTTTTCTTTTTGCTCCTGCCTACCCTCCCTCTCATTCTGTTGTTGCTGTCAAGGAGCACAGTGACTAGTCCCACTAAGATGTAAAAGGGCGAAAAGGCCGGAAGAAAGGAAAGAGGAAGAGAAGGCGGTGTGCCAGGGGCGATCTTGGCAGAGCAAAAGCACCACGGGCTGAGGGTACATCCACCCACAGAGTAAGAAGAGTGGGAAGAAAAAGGGACGTTCAGCAACTATAAGTCCAATGACAAACAAGGAAAAGCTGGCCACCTTTGTATGCCATTCTGTTCTCCTGCCTCCTCAGCTGCCCTTCTTCCCACCAGCACTAACACTTCGTCCTCAGGGGGTGGGGGAGGAGGAGGAAGGTACTTTTCTGTGTCTAGTATCTATTATGTATTTCTGAGAAATTTTTGACAGGGCTCCTGTGTAGGGCTTTCAGTCACATGAAAAGGAATATGCCCCAGTGATCCAAATCAACCCAGCTCTAAGGTGTCACATCGACAGGAGGCAATTACCATGAATGAATTCTAAATTTTTAATTTTCGAAATGCAGCGAATGAAAATTCCTACTGAGAACATATGATGACAAGAAGTCTTAGCCTCCAGCACTTCACAGTTCCAGGCTATGCTTGTGGGAAAGCAAAACATGCCTGAATGTCATCATTTTATTCCCCAGAGAGAAAGAAGCCGGGAGTCAGAAAACTGAGCCACCCAACCAAGAGTGCGGAGAGAACTCTCAGGGACACTGAGCTGAAGGTGACTCCAGCAAGGCTGAGGAGAGGGACCACAGATTTTCTGAGAAGGTCATTTTCAAGGTTTACCAGTTAAATTTTCCCACTTCAATTCTAAAAATTAGCCTTAGACTGCCTACTAATTGCACCTTGCTTGACTCAGCATGGGCAGCTAAAGTACAGACTGCAACGCCAAAACGTCACGCACTGAATTAAAGCACAGGTCTGGGTTCACGAAGGAGGAGCACACGCAGGAACAGCGCTGCCTCAAACCCAACCCGTCACCAAAGGCCCGCCGCGTAAAGTCCTCAGAACACCTTCAAGGAAACAATCGAATTAACAACGTGCAATTGAAACAATATGTTTTACTAAACATAGAAAAAACTCTTTTATGCAAGCAGAAAATAAAAGAGGAAAGAGGTGAAGGGAAGAGGAGAGTCGGGTAACAAGAAAGGCTGAAAGTCATGAAAGTGAGTAAATAGTTGAAATCCCTGTAAATAAGACTTGGAAAACATGTAAATAAAAGGTGGCAAAGATCACTACAAAACCATGAACATTCAAGAAGGGTTGACTCTAGCCAGCTTAACAACTTAAAAAAATAACAAATCAGCCTCATCGACTAGCATCATGAACAAATCGATCTCACAATTTTCACTAGTTCCTACTAGTTTCCAACTACTCCAGAAAAATGAGAACGGAAAACTCAAAATTCTTTCATTATCTTTCATATTTTAGCGCTTTAGAATTATCAAATGGTAATCAAAAACACTTCCTGGATGCACGTGTATCACCTGGAGAAGCAGAGAGAGTGCATTCTTAGTAAAGTGGGCTATATACTCACCAAAATACACTGGTAAAATGATTGCCAGTGCCAGATACGGCAAGCATTTCCCCACAAAGAATCACAATGTTAGCTTCCAATTTGGTGAGATTAACTTTTCTACACAGAGAATTCAGGAATCAATAAAAAAGAATACTGCAAAAGGAAGCCTCGGTGGAAAATGACCTCTGCACTTTGGCTGTTTGCAAGTAACCGAAAACCATCGAGGATCAGAATTACAAAAATCAAACAAATCCATGAGTTTAAGCTTAGTTGAGCAATGCTTTTCAATTATCTCTTCCATACAACCACATGGCAATGATACGATCTTCTTAAATTCTATTTCTATTCAATTGTACTAACCAATTGTGAGCCTTCCAAGCCTAGAAACAGTTCCTTCCATTAAAATGACAAAATTAGGGTTATAGCAGTCAAACCTTTGGCCAAATGTAACAGCTGGATCTAAAAGCACAGAGTCCTCTGTGTGGTGAACTTAGATGATGAAGGGCTAGCTATGCAGGTAAAAAGTCAACAGGATCAACACTACCAAACACTACCTCCAGCTACCAAATCAGGTTAATAGTTAGTATGTGCACAGCTTGGTAACCATAGAGGTATCCCAGGGGATAAAGTATTTGTGTGTTTTCTACACAGGCTTTGAGGCAGCTTATAGTAAATATCTGACCTGAGAACGTATAAATTAGAATGGGAAATGGGAACTACGTTACAGTACTGTCCAAAAGGACTTTCTGCAAATATTATGAAAATGTTCAATATCTCAGCTAATTCACTAGCCCCTAGTTACATGTGCCTATTGAGCACTTGGAATGTAGCTAGAAATAAAGCAGAACTGAGTTTATTTTATTGCATTTTATCCAACTGAAAATTAAAATTAGTCATATGAGGTGATGGGCTGTCGTGATGGACAGCAAGGACCAGAGGCAGGAGAGCCACAGAATTCACATTCTCATGCCTTAATAACACAGCTATTTTAATTCAATCATAATGTTTATTCTGACTTCTAGGACCTTAAACTACATGTTTAAGGCATGATATCCTATGCTCTGTCGTCATTGGTGGCTTATTTTGTTGTTATGAGTCTTGGGTAAAGAAAAGAAGCATTTTAAAGAAATGACTTGGATTTTGATTAATTTGTGCATATTCATTCATTCAGACATGCAATGCTTCCCAAGTTCATGGGCAGACTGTACCAGGTGCTGGGGCCAGCAAGGGAGACCAAGTACCACTGCATGAAGGATACCTTAATCTCCAAAGGCAGGCAGAGCACCTCTGTTCTTCCTGTCAGACCTGCTTTAGTCACTTTCCACAGTCCTGCACATAGCGTGGGACACAGCTGGTGCTCAAGGAGGGATCCACAAACAGATTATTGTAGGGCAGTTGCCTTTTGGGTTGACAGCTTTCCTAATCAAATAACCTGAACATCAGAGCACTTCTCTCATTATCAGTATTCAAACTCTGCCCACTTGGCATCTTAAAATGACAGAAGCAGGCTCTGATATTCATATAGCTATAATTCTGTGTACTGTTTACAATGTATATTGATAACCAGCTACAGAAAAAAAATAACGTCATGGGAATGGGTGCATAGATAATCTTTTATTGTCTTTTGATATATGTCAAAATTATTTCAAAACAAATGATTCCATGATGTAATTATTTATGCAGCTACTTTAACTTACACAGCAATGGTTTAGAAGCAGTGTGAAGAGTAACGCAGTCCGCAATGTCTTTTGTTTGCTCCGTTTGATCTAATTAACATGTTTCTTTCTTAACTTGTATGTTTTACTCAAGATAACATTTTCATAAAGTCTCTCACTGATGTAAAGGCAGCTGAACACTTTTAAAAAAAGGACTCCTCAAATTAAATAAAGCAGGAGGTCAGAAATAACTGCCACGCATTTTTTTCTTAGTAAATGGTGACAAGGTATATTGTAGGGCATTTTCATTTTTATGTTATTAAGGATTTATTTGATTCTCAGTTTATATACACACACACATTATTAATATAAGAGGTGCTTATCTGGCAATCACTTGGAAGATACCAATTTATATATTGACCAGGGCATATCTTTCAAACCCACAAAATATATATATATATATTTTTATATATATATATATACACGTATATGTGTATATACATATATATGTCTGTATGTCTGTATATATATATATAATGTAGAGGTATATACATATATACATATACACAGAGACATACAGACATATATATGTATATACACATATACGTATATATTTATGTTACTGCCGCTTTTAGAATTGTGATCTCCATCATATACAACTCAGGAATCATCTGAACTTTGTTTTGAGAATGCCCAGCAAGGTCACCTGGTGGCCTTGATATGGTGGCTTAGGAACAGAACATAATGCAAAGATAATGAAGACTCACACTGAATTTGATGCAATGTGGGGTACAAGAAAGAAAACTATTTGGGGCCAATTCTGGGGTTAGCTGAAAAGAACAGTGGGCTTCCCACAAGTCTGTGGACAGACAGGAAGTACAGTATTCACCATGACAGCTGGAGGAAGCACAGGGCACTGCGGAGGCTCATGATAGAGTAGCACTCAGACATACCAATAGTACTGTCTCCGGTTAGTGCCATTTATGCAGCACACAGCTGTCCTCCTCCATATTCCTCTCCTCTGTTAAGGGTATCTCCAGACATCAAGCTGTTCCAAATCAGACGTCACCTTTAACTCTGCCTCATCCGTGAAATCAAGGAGCCATGATGCTCTGGGGCATCCACCTTCAAATGTTCCCAAACTGAGCCATTTCTTCTTGGCCTGGTCTTTGCTAGCCTTTCCATTCTTAATTCTTGCTTGTCTCAAACTTGCATTCCAAGCTCCAGCTGAAGTACTTTCAATTCACCAGGTATACATTGTTCTTATCCCTCCAGGCCTCTGCACATGCTATCCCTTATTTTTATACCTTAATCTCCTTTTAACCTGGATTCTAGTTCTCTGCATTCCTCCTTTATATCATATCTTAACACTTTCGCTCCTCCTCCTCCCGAGAGTGGGTCACCCTGTGTGGTCTCATGGCTCTGATTATTAGCCCTATGACACTCTTACCACCACCACCTGCCCATAGGAGTGCACGCTGTGCATTTTTCAAAACTAAATGGCCAGCGCTATTTAGTACTATGACTATTGCATGTTTGAAAAATAGATTTTTTGTGAATAAGCAAAAGAATCCCCATTTCCACCACCTTATTACAGGAGTGAGATGATGGAGGCTCAGCTAATTGCAACAGTGGTTTTACCAGCCTCCCAGTCTTGGCGTCTCAGGCCTATCACTCTACATCCTCCTTCTCACTGTTCTGTTACCTTTGTAAAATATAAATCTAACAAGGTTACTTTGTCTCATAACTTTAGATGGCCCCTTGCTGCTTAAAATAAAAGTCCTATCTCCTTAGCATAAGATTCAAGGCCATTTACGCTTTGGTCTCTACCCACCTTTCCTTTTATGTATTCCTATCACCAGCTGCAAGCCAAACTCTGCTGCCTTTGTCCCTTGACTTCTAATTGTCTTTACCTCATTTCCCCATCTTCAACGCCCATGCCATCTGAAAAATATTCCATACTTTCCCTAGGCACAAGACCACATGTATACTGCAACACTTGTGTTAAACTGCAATATTATCTTATTTTTTATTTCTTCCCCTGGTCACTGAGAACCCAAGGTGGGACTGCCTCTGAAATCCCACTGACTGGCTCAATATTTGGTTCCTTGTAGGAGCCCAATAAATATTTGTATAATGAATTACAAAAAGTCCAAATTCTATGTGCCTGGTCACTAAAGAAATTTCTGTATTGGAAGCTATTTGCTTTAAATAAGAACGCAAAAGCAGGATAAATCAAACTTAACACAGTCGTATTTTTGTCATGTAGACAAACAGTAAGACAAATATGTTACTTAGACTATTAACGCCACTGCTCTTATATACGTTTGTACTGTTTTGTGTTGCGATATGTTAAAATTTGTTGATTGCCTATGTATCAACTTTAACAAATTAACAAAATTCAATGAATTAAAAAAAAAACTCTGGACTTTCTGTTAGTTTTGATTCAATAATTCTAAAACTACCAAAATAATTAAAATTATTATTAACCCTTTCCCCATGTTAAAAGGACAAGTTCCTCAATGCATATTTTAGGCATTTGCTAATTTGTAATTCTTGTGTTATGGTTCTTTTAATGCTTCAGTTTTATTTTGACTCTGGAAGGAAAATATTCCTTATATTATATCAATGAAGCAGCACCTAATAATTCAAATATTCTTTGCATATGTGAATAATGAAGATTATGCGACAAAATGCCAGAACAGGCCTACAAGACTTACACAGTTAAAACAGAAAACAAATTTTAAAACAACTGTTATTACTATATTAAATTCCCCAAGTTATATATACCAGGTATGTGTATCACAGATAGATAAGTACATGCCTCAGTTCCAAAGGGTCTGACGATTACAAAATCTACAAGACGAAAGTTAACACTAGGCTCTGCGGAACATGAAGAAATCGATAAGGCTGGGAAGTAACACAGTAGCTGATTTTAACATCAATCAACAAAATAACGTATAAATAAAACAAGATGTTCCCATAAGATGGAGAAACACTTTAGAGAGACTAGGAAAAAAATTAAT
>NW_011889371.1:465055-469427 GCF_000151845.1 Pteropus vampyrus | reverse complement strand
CTGAATTCCAAATAACCAGGAAACTGTGCATCAAACTATTTTTACTGCTTATATGTTGTTTCCCCTCCCAAAATTATGATATAAATGTCCCTGTCTTCCTAACTTGAGTACATAGAATAGATGTTACTTTTTCCTTCACGATAAAAATTGTTTTATATATTGAACTTCAGATATTTGTTCTGCTATAAAGTGATGCTGCACTGGGGAGGGTCTTTGTCCCCAAATGAAATAGTGCTAGACTGTGGTTTCTAATGTAGTGGCATTTTTACTGTTTTGTTTATCTGATTGCCATACTGTCAGGTTGTCACTAACTGCTGTTATCCCCACTCCAGCAGCTTGCTTCTCTTTCTAATTTTCAGCTATTTGAGAAATGAGATTTTGAGCTGCACTAAAATAGTATCTAATGAAAGGCAAAAAAAAGCTCTCACTGAGACCGCCAATTATTTTTTCTATGAATAAAGTACATCACAGCTTTAAAACCTGTATTTTTGGCTACTCATTGACAGTCTTGATTCTTTCTTAGTTGAATTCTAAAAGGAAAGGCTGTTGGATAATAGATCACTGGGAGCAAAGTGAAGTAACCCAAGGTCATATGCCTCTTTTATGAAGCTCATGTTTTATATATATTATATCAGTATCTATTATAGAAGGACATCTGTATGTACTACTATGGAAGCAGATCTATGATAGCATGCTGAGTTAAAAAAAAAATACAGAATGATGTAATATTAAGAATGATCCTGTTTTTGTTTTGAAAAAAAGAAATCTCTATTGATATAAAGTTTGGAAGGTTACAAACCCCATATTATCATGGAGCTTTTGCTATGTTAGTGGTTTTTGGGAAACCAGATTTAGTTATTTCTGGAGCTTTGGTTTCTAATTTTTCTGCACTGTTGTTTAAGAACATACACTATACTTTGATGCTAATTATATGAAATCTATTGGTACATACTTCGCCCATCATATATGGTCAATTATTGAACAAGTCTATGAATGCTAGAAAGAAATGTATATTCACTAATTGCTGGCTACAGGGTTCAATATATATATACTATATCAAGCTTATTACTGTGTTTTTTAAGTCATCTATAAATTATGTATACCTAACTTTTTATTGCTGAGTTGAATTAATCTCTCACTATGATGGTACATGTATAAATTTCTGCTTATAATTTGTTCATTTTATATATTTTTGAAGCTATATAGTTCAATATTTAGAAAATTTAGAATTATATCTT
The DNA here is from genome assembly GCF_000151845.1 of Pteropus vampyrus. Lineage (NCBI taxonomy): Eukaryota > Metazoa > Chordata > Mammalia > Chiroptera > Pteropodidae > Pteropus > Pteropus vampyrus. The sequence continues at coordinate 468,189 of NW_011889371.1, read as the reverse complement.
TCTGATGAATTGTACCTTTAGCATATGAACTTGGGTTACTTCACTTTGCTCCCAGTGATCTATTATCTTTTTTATTCCTAATAAAGTTTTGCTTTAAAGACTATTTTTATCTAATGTTAACAAAACTGCAACAATCTTCTTTTGATTAGTGTTTGCTTATTGTATCTTTCCCCAATCTTTTATTTTCAAATTGTTCATGTAGTTATGTTTTAAAGATATCTCTCATAAATTTTATATAATTTAAAAGACAATTAATAATCTTATTTATTGTGCTTACTAGTATCTGTGGGTTTGTTTCTAATGTATTATTTTGAAATTTCTAATTGCCCTATTTGCTATATGCTTCCTTTATACCATAAATTTTTCTATCCTCCATATTTTTCAGTGTGATACATTCTAGTTATTATTTGACTGGTTATCCTTATATTGTTCAACAGGACATACTTGAATTGACTTCAGATTTAAAGTCAATAGCCCTCCTTTCCCCTGAGTAGTACATGGCCTGCAGAATGCTATAAATTTAATCCTTTCTGAAGGACATCCTTTAGAAGTCTCTTAGGGAAGAGCTGCTGGTGGTAAATGCCCTCATCTTTTTGATTGTCTATTAATGCCTTCGTTTTTACCTCATTCCAAATAAAATTTATTGAAGTATAGAATTCTAGATTGACAGTTTTCGCCAGCACTTTAAATATATGCCACTGTATTCTACCTTCTGTTTTTTTTTTTTTTTTTGAGTTGGGCTATCTATCTATATAAGAATAGCAATCACTGTGCCAAGTTTTTCTTTTCTGATTCCTTTTAAGATCTTTTACTTGATGTTCTATAACTTTATTACAATTTGTCTATATAGATTTCTTTCTCCTTATCTTGCTTGAGATTTATTGGGTTTCCTGAATCTGAGGATTCGTATCTCATCGATTAAAAATAATGCCCATTGATCTTAGCCAAAGGGCTGAGAAGAGGCAATACTTCCTAATACATTTTATGAGGTCAACTTCACCCTGATACCAAAAGCTGGCAAGAAGAACATACACACACACACACACACACACACACACACACCAGACCAATCTCTGATATACACAGATGCAAAAATCCTAAACTAAATGCTAGCAAATCAAATACAACAATACATTAAAAAGATAATATATAAGGATCAAGTGGGGTTCATTCCAGGGACATAAGGGCAGTTCAACATATGCAAATTGATCAATGTGATATACCACATTAACAAAATAAAGGATAAAAAACATGTGATCATATTAATAGATACAGAAAAAGCATTTGACAAGATACAATGTCCATTTATGACCAAAACACTCAATAAAATGGATATAAAAGGAAAGTACCTTAACATAATAAAGGCCATATATGAAAAACTCAGTTAATATACTCAATGGTGAAAAACTGAAAGCTTTTCTTCTAAGATGAGGAATAAGACAATGCCCAGTGATGCCCACTCTCATTACTGTTATTCAACATAGTGGTAGAAGTCCTAGCCAGAGCAAGCAGGCAAGAGAAAGAAATAAAAAAGTCAAATTGTCGCTTTTTGCAGATTGCATGTTTCTTTATATAGAATACTCAAGACTCCACCAAAAACTATTAGAAACAATAAACAAACACAGTAAAGTGGCAGGATACAAAATCAATGTATAAAAATCCATTGCTTTCTCTTATACTAACAATGAAATTAAAAAAAGAAATCCTTTTGCAATTGCAACTAAAAGAATACCTAGGAATAAAATTAACAAAGAATGTGAAGAACCTATACACACAAAACTACAAGACATTATTGAAACTGAAGAAGGCACAAAGAAATGGAAAGTTATTCTGTATTTATGGATTAGAAGAATCAACATAGTTAAAATGGCCACATTACCCAAAGAAATATACATATTTCATGCAATCCCCATCAAAATCTCAATGGCATTTTTTAAAGAAAGAAAACAAAACAAAAACTCAGATTTGTGTAGAACCACAAAAGACCCTGAATAGCCAAAGCAATCCAGAGAAAAAAGAACAAAGCCAGAGGTATCTCACTCCCTGATTTTCAGTTATACTGTAAAGCCACAGTAATTAAAATGGCATGATATTGGCAGAAAAACAGACACACAGACCAACGAAACAGAATTGAGAACCCAGAAATAAACTCACATATATATGGGCAAATAATTTTCGACAGAGGAGCCAAAAACATATAACGAAGAAAAGAACGCCTCTTCAATAAATGGTGCTAGGAAAATTGAAAAGCCATATGTAAAAGAATGAAACGAGACTGCTATTTGTCACCATACAGGAAAATTAACTCAAATGGATTAAAGACCTAAATGTAAGACTCAAAACAATACACAGAAGAAAATATAGGTATGAAACTTATGGACTTTTGTCTTAGAGAAGATTTTATGAATTTGACCTCAAAGCCAAGAGAAATAAAATAATAATAAATGAGTAGGACTATAGCAAACTAAAAAAGTTCTGCATGGCAAAAAACACCGTTGACAAAACAAAATGGCAACTGACTGAATGGAAGAATGTATTTGCAAAGAACACCTCCAATATGGGGTTAATATCCAAAGTATACAAAGAACTCATACAACTCAACAAATGAAAAACAATCCAATTAACAAATGGGCAGGGGACCTGAACAGACACTTCTCCTAAGAAGACATACAAATGTCCAATGGATATATGAAAAGATGCTCAATTTCACTAGCTATTAAGGAAATGCAAATTGAAACAACAATGAGATACCACCTCACACCTGTTGGAATGGCTATCATCAACAGGATGAGTAATAACAAGTGTTGGAGAAAAAGGAACCCTCATACACTGCTGGTGGGGATGTGAATTGGTACAGCCACTATGGAAAATAGTATGGAGGTTACTTGAAAAATTAGGAATAGAATTACCACATGACCCAACAATCCCTCTTCTGGTTATCTACCCTCCCAAAATCTGAAAACACTTATTTGTAAAGATATATGTACTTCTCCCTATGTTTACTCAAGCATTATTCATGGCCAAGACATGGCAACAACCGAAGTGTTCTTTGATAGATGATTGGATAAAGAAGATGTGGTTGGTACATATATACAATGGAATATTACTCAGCCGTAAGAAAAGATGAAATATTG
>NW_011889371.1:460009-465005 GCF_000151845.1 Pteropus vampyrus | reverse complement strand
TTGACAAAACAAAATGGCAACTGACTGAATGGAAGAATGTATTTGCAAAGAACACCTCCAATATGGGGTTAATATCCAAAGTATACAAAGAACTCATACAACTCAACAAATGAAAAACAATCCAATTAACAAATGGGCAGGGGACCTGAACAGACACTTCTCCTAAGAAGACATACAAATGTCCAATGGATATATGAAAAGATGCTCAATTTCACTAGCTATTAAGGAAATGCAAATTGAAACAACAATGAGATACCACCTCACACCTGTTGGAATGGCTATCATCAACAGGATGAGTAATAACAAGTGTTGGAGAAAAAGGAACCCTCATACACTGCTGGTGGGGATGTGAATTGGTACAGCCACTATGGAAAATAGTATGGAGGTTACTTGAAAAATTAGGAATAGAATTACCACATGACCCAGCAATCCCTCTTCTGGTTATCTACCCTCCCAAAATCTGAAAACACTTATTTGTAAAGATATATGTACTTCTCCCTATGTTTACTCAAGCATTATTCATGGCCAAGACATGGCAACAACCGAAGTGTTCTTTGATAGATGATTGGATAAAGAAGATGTGGTTGGTACATATATACAATGGAATATTACTCAGCCGTAAGAAAAGATGAAATATTGTCTTTTGTGACAACATGGATGGCTTGTGAGAATATCATGCTAAACAAATAGGTCAGACACAAAATGTTGAGAACCATATGATTTCACTCACATGTGGGATATAAAACTGAAAGCAGCAAATGAACAAGATGAGCAAACAAACAACTCATAGACACAGACAACAGTAAGGTAGTTACCAGAGGGAAAGGAGGGAGGGAGGGTAGGAAATGGTAAAGGGGGTCAAATATGTGGTGACCAAAAAAGCTAACAATCCAATTAAAAGATGGGCAGAGGACCTGAATAGACATTTCTCCAAAGAGAACATACAGATGGCCAATAGACATAGGAAAAGATGCTCAACATCACTAATCATCAGGGAAATGCAAATTAAAACCACAGTGAGATATCACCTCATAGCCATCTAAGTGGCTGTTGTTAATAAATCAACAAACAACAAATGTTGGCTAGCATATGGTTAAAAGGAAATCCTTGTGCACTGTTGGTGGGATTGCAAATTGGTGCAACCAATATGGAAAATAGTATGGAGATTCTTCCAAAACTTAAAAATGAAACTACCATATGACCCAGCAATTCCACTTCTGGGTATTTATTCAAAGAATACCAAAACACTAATTTGAAAAGATAATATGCACCCCTATGTTCGCTGCAGCATTATTTACAATAGACAAGATATGGAAGCAATAAACAATTGGATAAAAAGAAGATATAGGACATATATACAATGGAATATTACCAGACCATAAAAAGAATGAAGTCTTAACATTTGTAACAACATGATGAACCTGGAAGGTATTATGCTAAGTGAAATAAGTCAAACAGTTCTCTGTTTGACAAAACTATATGATCTCACTTATATGTGGAATCTAAAGAACAAAATATACAAACAAAACAGAAATAGACTCAGAATCAGAGAACTGGTGATTGACAGATGGGGGTGTTGTGGGTTGGGTAAAAAGGTGAGGAGATTAAGAAGTACAAATTGGTAGTTATGAAGTAGTCAAAGGGATGTAAAGTACAGCATAGAGAATATAGTCACTATTATTGTAATAACTATGTACAGTGCCAGGTGGGTGTTAGACTAATTGGGGAATCACTTTGTAAATTATATAAATATCTAACCACTACGCTGCATAGCTGAAACTAATATAAAATATTAAATGCCAACTGTAATTGAAAAAAATGTAACAGAAGATTGGACTTTGGGTGGTGAACATGCAATATACAGATGATGTATTATAGAATTGTACACTTGAAACCTATAATTTTATTAAGCACATCACCACCCCAAAATTAAATAAATAAAATTCCAAGCCATGTCTCCATTTTCATTATTTTCTTCTGGAAATCTCATTTAAGGCACTTAAAACTTTCCATTGTTCCCTAATGTCTCTTCATTCCGTTCATATTTCCTTATCTACTTCTAGAGTGCAATATGTAACATTTGAGTATTTCTTTGGCTCTGTCTTCCAGTTTACTAATTCTCTGAATTAGCTGTGTCTAATCTGCCATATACCAGGGACATTTCTATTTGGAATTTTTAAAGATTTTTTTTCCTGATCTTTTGATAGTAGTATACTTCTGTTTAATAGTTTTCATTTGATGTTTCTTCAATCAGTTTAGAATTTTTTTCCCTGCTATCCATATTTGAAGTTCCGGGAGCACAGTGTAGTTTTTCTGTATGTTATTTCTACTTACTCTCTGGTTTGTACCCTCATGCATTTTGCAGCCTTGGATGGTTGGACAAAGGCTCATGTTTTATATTAGGAAAGATAACCTGCTGAACGTGGGTTGAAGTGTCTTCCTCTGCAGAGATTTGTGTTTGTCACTGCTGGGTGACCCAGGTTGTTACCCACCCTTGATATAAATGTTGATTTCTCAATGTGTAGTAGTATAGATACAAAAACAAGTGTGAGCAGGCCTGTGGTCACATATTCTTCAGGAGGCCCACTTTCTATTCCCAAACCCACAAGCACACACACATCATTCAGGCTGCGAGATTAGCTATATTTTTTGTTTGGTTTCTTCTGTGGTGGGATATTTTATATTTATATAGTCTACTCTTTCCTTAAAGGTATATCCTCTTATAACAGTGCTCTTTAAACTGCTATCAAGTCCCAATAATAGTGAAATCAATTTAGTGCTGTGTTTCTTAAACTTGGCTATGCATTTGAATCATCCAGGGAGCTTTTAAAACTCTGGCTCCCAGGCCAGAACCCAAGACCAATTAAATCAGAATCACAGAGGATGGGACCAGCAATGTACATTTTTATAGCTCCCAGGTGACCTGAAGGAACAGCCAAGACTGAGAACCATCATCATGGCCAACATTTTACAATAAAACAGAATAGAATACAATATAAGAGAATATATTAACATTGATCCTCAGAACTGTGCACGTTGCTACAAAATCTGCTGCTCAATGGTGTATATGTAATTATGGATCACATTCCAAGATAAATTATATCCTTTACTGTGGTTTGCCCTTAAAAATTTTTTAAAAAGTTAAACCTCTTGGCTATCAAGATTGGAACCTGTCTTCAGAGCAGCTGAAGACTGAAAGCCAGTTTATTCTTGCATTCCTACTGATATATTTTTGCATGTGGAGATTTCTTTCTTGCATATTTATCTATGCATTTCCATTTTCTCCAGCTCCTCTAGGTGTTTGTAAGAGGTTACCAGGATATCAAATCTACAATATAGCTTAATATGGAATTTCAGGTTTTTAAATCCACTTGTTTTCTTTGAAGTTTACTCGAAAACATGCACTGTAATGTCTAATTTTACACTTAAAATATATTGTAATTATACTCTGCTGATACTAATATATTCTACAAAGATAACACAGAAAGTTATTAAGCATGACTTTCCAATAAATCACGACAGCAGTGGTCCCAACCTTTTTGACACTAGGGACCAGTGCTCCTATGAGAATATAATGCCTGATAATCTGAGGTAGAGCTGAGATGGTGATGCTGGTGCTGGGAGCAGCTGCAAAAACAGATGAAGCTTTGCTCACTGGCCCACCACTCACTTCTTGCTGTGCAGTCAGGTTCCTACTGGTCCATGGCTCTGGGGTTGGGAACCCCTGCACTATAGCACCAAGGTTGTCATCTCTCTGTCTCTCTACACACACACACACACACACACACACACACACACACACACACCCCACCCCCTCCACCACCCCCCACTCCACCCCCGTAGAAAGACATTCTTTAAGATTGGGGCTTTGACGTTTTCATTGCCCAGATCACAAGAACAACAGGAATTTTCAGACAGGGGCCAGGACTTAGGGGGATGAACCAGGGCAGAATTTCTTTTTGAGCAACTGCTAAGGTAAGATGACAAGTGAGCAAAGTGACAACGTGCTAGGGGTACATCTGAAGCCTGGAAATGTTACAACTTCTCCCAATAAACTGAGGTATCATAGAGACTGTGTTTGTTGCTATTGCTGTTGTTGGCAGGGCTAAACCAGACACTGGGAATATTTGGGCACCTTCCCAAAGCTCTTCGGGATAATTTTTTTTTTTTTTTAAGTGAGAAGTGGGATTAGGGATTCTAGCTGTTAAGCCCTTTTTCTATCCTGTCCCCAACACATCAAAAGATGCAACAGAAATATTTTCCTAATTCTGCCATGTCCCACCTCTGGAATTCAACACTTTCTCCTATCTTAATCCCCTCAAATGCCACTGACCTGGCCAAAATTCCATCCAGCCACATAGAGTAATGGGAATTAGTCCACACAGCAGTTTGTCTAAACCAGGCTGGTGCTAAGCATCTCATCTAAGACCTTCAACATCTCTATATGTTACTATTGTGGCACTACTACATTTTAAACCCTAAATATAGTAAGTGTGTTCTTCTGGAATCAATATGTTCAGAACTGTCACACCCAGACCACAACACTGAAATCTGGCAGATCGTTGCCAATCTGTTTTCTCTCTCCAAGGAAGGAAACAGCTGCACAGTTGCTTTGGAAACACTATGAAGGAGATAAAGGTGAAATAAAATACATTAGCAGATTGACTGAGGTAAAGTAGGACTTAGTGTTTTGTATTTTAGTTTTAACTGGTCAAAACAGTTAAATCTGTTATTATGACCATTGAACTGGATGATAATCTTTGGGGATAGATAAAAAACAAGAGAAATTTAATTAGAGAAAAACAAATATTTAGGAGAAAAAAGTAAGGGAGCAATAAAACTTCAGAGAGGAAAAAGTTCCTGCCCATCCAGACAGTCTCACTCCTCAAACATCACCAGACACTGCTGCTTGACCCCCACTCCCCATGCACACAACTGGTCACCTTCTTAGGAGGAAATCCTTATGCCAGACAGTCCTACAAGAATGTTGGTGCTT
>NW_011889371.1:448551-459959 GCF_000151845.1 Pteropus vampyrus | reverse complement strand
ACAGCAGTTTGTCTAAACCAGGCTGGTGCTAAGCATCTCATCTAAGACCTTCAACATCTCTATATGTTACTATTGTGGCACTACTACATTTTAAACCCTAAATATAGTAAGTGTGTTCTTCTGGAATCAATATGTTCAGAACTGTCACACCCAGACCACAACACTGAAATCTGGCAGATCGTTGCCAATCTGTTTTCTCTCTCCAAGGAAGGAAACAGCTGCACAGTTGCTTTGGAAACACTATGAAGGAGATAAAGGTGAAATAAAATACATTAGCAGATTGACTGAGGTAAAGTAGGACTTAGTGTTTTGTATTTTAGTTTTAACTGGTCAAAACAGTTAAATCTGTTATTATGACCATTGAACTGGATGATAATCTTTGGGGATAGATAAAAAACAAGAGAAATTTAATTAGAGAAAAACAAATATTTAGGAGAAAAAAGTAAGGGAGCAATAAAACTTCAGAGAGGAAAAAGTTCCTGCCCATCCAGACAGTCTCACTCCTCAAACATCACCAGACACTGCTGCTTGACCCCCACTCCCCATGCACACAACTGGTCACCTTCTTAGGAGGAAATCCTTATGCCAGACAGTCCTACAAGAATGTTGGTGCTTTAATTTCAAATTGTACTATAGGAGCACAAACAGTTGGAAAAACCCTCAAGTTTATCATTAAGGATTTGAATTACATAACACTTTCAGTAGTCCCCAACTCTGCAAATTTAACACTTTTATTTTTCACTTTTAGCTCTTTCTATCTTTAATCTGAAAGATTATCTGTTGTGCAAAGTATTGTTTATTTAAGTATAACCCCTGAGTCTTCACTACAGAAAGCAGCTAGATTAAATTAGCTCCCCGCTCACCCACTGTACTAGAGAGCCAGTGCAATAATATTTTAGAATTTCTAAAATTTTAATGAATAAATTCTGTATTCATTCTTATTCTTCCTTCCTTCCTCTCTCCTGACTGTCCTCCTTTCTCCCTCTTTTTAGCTGATACTGTTTTCAGTTCCTAGACTGCTCTTCCATGTTCTGGGAACAAGTCCATTTAAATCTGTGTACCAAATTTGTTATGCTTTAAATGATCTCTTGGACAATTCTTACAGATTCTATGTATAACCAATTATACATTTTTGTGCCAATTTTTCCTCTTGATAGCTTTCCTCAGATGAAAGACTGAAAGCTCAGCTTTTCTTATAACACATGCACATACACACAATTTTACAGACATTAAAAAAAAAAAACAAAAACAGCCAACAAGCAAATATCTAAATCTGTGCTGTCCAATATGGTAAGTTACTAGCCAAAAGTGCTTGTTAAATTAAAATTAAATAAAATTTAAAACTTAATAATGCTAGCCACATTTCAAAAGCTCAATAACCACATATGGGTAGTGGCTATCATTAAACAGTGCACAACAACAGTGCCATCACTGTGGAAAGTTCTATTGGATAGCATTATTTTAAAATATCCACGGAATTCGAAAATAACACTGGAAAGCTGAAATACATGATTCACTGATTCTTTTTTCCTTTCATGTTTGCATGCCTTTATTTAACCAAATGAAAAATCTATAGCCAGGTCTTTCATTCAATGTCAGTATCAGATACAGTCCAAAAGATGGAGAAACAAAGTATCATGAAGATGAAAAACAAACAACTCTCAGGTTTATATGTGTTCAGGAATTGTTTAGAATAAATATCAAGGCCAAAAGTTAGGACTTTCAATGCTGACTTCATGGGGTTGATTTTCTAAGGCCTATCTTATCACAGTACACACAAGTAAAAGTAAGACCGTTCAATTTAAGGCATTCTCTGCCCTCCTAATTTTACAATAGTTTAATGGTTCCATCACCTGATGGAAAGAGAACCACCTGCACTCATTATTACCACATTCACTCAGCGAAGTCCAAAATAGTGTTATAGACTCTCTCGAGGTCATATCTAAATCTGTCATATCTATGAAACACCTAAAATATACTGTAAAACCCAAAGCAAATATTATAACCGCTTTGATATTTATAACCTACAGCTGATAGAGCCTTTTCTTAAGAGCAATTCCTTACTTTTAAGTTAGAGGATGATGAACTATAGGGTATCATTTCATATTTTACCTGTGATGAGATGACCTTGACTTCTCTTTTAGAGAGGAAATGTGAAATGCAGTGTGTAAATGCAGATGAAACAAACAAGCTACACTGCTAATCAGTTGCACCTTTTCAGAGATTAAAAACCCACACCTGGGGGAAACAACAACTAGAATTTAAGGCAATTCTTAGGAAACAGTGTAATAACAAAAATAAATGAAAAGTTCAAATCCTCATTATCTGGTAAATGAACTGTGCCTTCTTGAAGATAAACCAAAATATAGTTTCCTTACAATAGGAACGACTAAGCTTTGCCTTTATATTCATGAACACATTTAAAATTATAGACTTTAATATGATTATCGTCTATTCCTAAATGTGTGGAAAGGAAGGCTTAAGTGGGAAAAATCTAAAAAGCCTGTTAATAAAATTACAAACATCTAAAGAAAAATGGATTCCTGGAGTAAATAAAGCATAAAATTCTGTGATGTTTATACTTGGTTCTTTGATAACATGAAAAAAGTTTTTCTTTTTTCAAAATTAAATGTTGTCAAGAGTTAGACATACATACACACAATGGAATACTGTGCAGTAATTAAAAATAAAGCTTCTAGACTTCCGGGTTCTAGTCTGACATATAAGGAGAATGGAAGTCGTCACTCCCAGTCACATAACAAGAAAACATGAACATCAACAACTCTTCTTAGATCTAGCAGAGAATTGAAAGCATAGGACAAATAACTACCCTGAAAAACAGAGACACGCAGACACAGAAAAGCAAAGCTTACCTGGCACAGAAACTTCTGAGAAATCTCCTCTGAAGCCGACAACAGGTAGCAATACTTAAAGGGTAATTGGCTAATTGCTGGAGACTGAGCATGAATCAGCCTGAGAGATGAAAACTCCTGGAGACCTAAGCCTGGGGTGGAGATGGCATCACTTTTTGTGAGTTTCATCTTTAGGAGCCCCACAGGGATCTTAGGGGGAAGATGACAGAAAAAATCCCATCCTGCTTTCAGAATGGAGAAGGGAAAAGTAACCATTTTATAATCAGCCCAGAGCATTTTGTTCCCCTTAACAAAAGCCTGCTCTCTTAGGAAACTTTTTACCAGAGCCTAACCTGTTGGGGAAAGGGAAAGAGCAGACTCCAGCCCTACCAAAGTCTGAGGTGGGCGAAGGGAATTACCTAACTCCAGCCCTCTCTAGCTTTCCAGTCTCAAACCCATACTAACATTGTGAAGATTACAGCCCAGGAGCATGGACTCACAGGACACAGAAAGTTCCCCCAACACATCAATAGGGCTCCTGTATAATAACAGAATTACAACAAATCGATTTACCTCAGTTACTTTTACTCAGTATCTCATGTCTGGCTTTCGACATAATAATAATAATAATAATATATACATATGTACTAAAAGGCAAAAAACAAAATTTGAAGAGAGGAAGCAAGTATCACTCAGATTCAGACGTGGCAGGGATGCTGGCGTGAAAGGCGTGACGTGAAGCAGTCGGGGAGAGTGGTGAACCAGAAAGGTGCCGTCCCCGCAGTCAAAGAGCTCACAGTCTGCTGGGGAAGATACCCATCTAAACAAAAGGTCATACAAATACATATATACTGTTGACCCTTGCACAACACAGGTGTGAACTAGGTGGGCCCACTCACACGCAGATTTTTTTCAATAAACATACAGTGGAACTTCTGTATCCCTGGGTTTTGCATCTGCTGATTCAACCAACCACAGGTCGAAAACAATATTTTTGATCTGTGTTTGGAATTCCAGTATATGGAGTGCCGACTACATTTGTTGAAAAAAAATCTGTGTATAAGTGGACCCGTAAAGGGAGTTCAAACCCATGTTATAAGAGTCAACTGTACTTAATAAAACTGAACGGCTACATTTGTGGGAAAGGAGAAGTGGAGAAGCGCAGAGTAGGAAAAATAATAAAACTAATAAAGACTAATGAAGATGATATGAACTGCAGAGTATGACAAACTCAACTCTACAACTGAGGTGCAGAAAAAAAAGAACAAAAGGCATTGGAACAGGAATATTCTGGCAAAGGAACTTCATATTCCAAGGCACTGAGACGAGAAGTCTTGGCTTTTTGAGGAGCCAAACAAAAGACCTGTGTAGCATTTGGAAGAATAAAAGTTAGGAGGGAAGGAGAGAGTGGTTAAAGGTGAAGTTGGTGAAGGAAGCACAGTCCATCCTCAAGATCTCATAGGCTGCTTTGGCGTCCATCCTCGTTACAACAAAAAGAAATGAAAAGCCAATAAAAATAAGTAAAATTTAAAAAATATATGAAGACAGAAGTACTAACATTGATTATATCTAGGTGATTTATTTTTAATGACCTCATAAAAATGTACTTGTTTTAAAAATGCTTTTATAATAAGTAAGTACTACTTTTATAGGTAGAAAATTAGGTTATAGTGAAAACATTTTTCTAAAGTGTTCAAAACTGTATTTTGTAGGTTCAAGAAACAAATAGAATTATACTTTAGGAGATATTGACTTTAAGTCATGAGTATAACATATTGTAAATATGTCTGAAAGAACTAATATTTCCCTTTAAAAGATGTAGCAGATTCATTTAATGTTTATCTCTTTAAAGCACTTACTACTTTTATATTCGTTATTAAAAAACATTCTTTTATTATTCTAATGAGAAAAAAACATAAAACTGAGACAGTGAAATGAAAAACCACTGTCTAACAAGATTACTTGGTAAAATTGAGACCAAGTACACATAAAAGAGCTATCATTTTTCCACTGAATAAATATGAAAGGTGTAAAAAACAGAGGAATGAAGAATAATCATTGACCAGCCCATAAGTGAACTGAAATGAATATGGTTTATTCCTAACTGTGACAGAATTAGGCCTGAAGTATTACATTGGCTCTTCTTTATCTCCTCATGCATATATTGTCCTTTCATAAGAGCAAATGCCTATTATGATATGTTTAAATTTCACAAGAGATAGAGGCACATAAAAGTTAGGTCTGAAATAGCACTTTAAAATTAATGCTGCTAATTTATCCAGGTATGTCTATGATGGATTCACTCTGTTATGATGCAATGCTAAGTAGGCCAAAAGGCATCATTAAAAGGGTTAAACAGAATAAAACTCTTCAATGTCCAAAGGCCTATAGGTCACTTAGGTCATTCCCCACCTTATTAATAAGGCTATGCCTTAGTAGTCAAAACCAATCTTCAAAGATTTCACAAGAAAAAGCCTTCATCTGTGGAAGACCTCACTTACTGAAAGCTGTGAGGAAATATTCCAGGAGAAATCAGCATACATAAAATATCCTTTAATTACCAATTGGAGTAAAACAGACTCAGAGAATAGATTCTATAATCCCTGAGACCAATATTGTCATTATCCAGACCTTAATTAACTAGAGTGTGATGGGTGTGATGGGAATTTACAAGCCAGAAAGGTACCTGAATAGCCACTTGGACTGTCCTTGTCTCCTGTAATCCACCATCTCCACCTATTGGACAATCCGCACACTGGCAAATCTCACTCCCTCTCCACCTGGCCCTATTTAATGTCTCGCCCTTCTCTTTCTTCCTTGCAATCTGAGCATATTCTTATTGCAACCACGTGTCAAAGATTTTTGTTATTATTAATTGGAAAATACTTCAAAAAAATAGCAAGATTACTAAAGTACTAAAGCAGACAAGGAGAAAAGTTGGTGACCTAGAAGTCAAAAGAAGGTCCAGGCCAACTTTGCTCTGGGAAAAGATATAAGGTGCAAAGGAAAAATGGGAAACATGATGTGTGCAGCTGCAAAACAAAGATGACTTCAGGATCTACAGGGTGACAGGTGACACATATGTTTCCACTTGGTTCACTTGGAAGGAACCGTTAAAAAGTTTCCTACCCCACAATAAACAAAATTTTCCTGTAGACTATGAAATGTGAAACTTACCCTTCCTCTAAGAATTTTATAATGTTTTAATAGATGGAAAGATTCTGAAAGTTAATTTTGTATACTTCCAGTAGAGAATCTGCCTAAAAACCAAAGGAAAAGATTAGAAAGGTAAAACAATAACCTCAAAGGTATCCTACTAGACATGATGTAATACGAATAGTCCAGGTGATCCTCCCCTTTCCTCCACATAAAATCACTGAATATACAGTTCTAAAAATATTATTATTTGGGTGTTCTTCCTTGTCCCACAACAGCAATAAAATTGCTAACATATTTTAAAAATGTAGTCCAAGTAAGCACTGATGTTCCAGATATTCACATTTACTATAAATTTTAAGAGGAAGCAAGATGGCGTAGAAAGCCAGAGGAAAGTTCTAAAAAGACATTAATAAATTCTACCAAAAATTTGAAGAAAAATTAATACTAATTCTTCATAAATATTTTCAAAATAGAGAACAAGAGGAAACAGTGTCTAGCTCATTCTATCAGTTGTATTTATCAGAAACCAAAACCAGAGACATCACTCACAAAAAACTATAGACCAATATCTCTTATGAATAAGGAGGCAAAAATTCTCAAAAATACCAGCAAACCAAATCTAGCAATATATAAAAAGAATTACCCAACATGACCAAGTGAAGTTTATCCCAGGAACATAAGATTGATTTAACATCTGAAAATCAATTAATGTAAAATATATCACTTTGATGGAATAAAAGACAAAATCACCTGATAATTTCAATAAACACAGAGAAAGTATTTGACAGAATCCAACACCCTTTCATGATAGAAACACTCAATAAATTAAGAATGTAAAGGAACTTTCTCAATCTGAAAAAGGCCGTCTATGAAAAACCCACAGATAACATCATGCTTAATGGTAAAAGACTGGATACTTTCTCTCTAACATCAGGAACAAGACAAGGACATCCACTCTCACCATTCTATTCAACATTGTTCTAGATGTTCTAGCACCGTAATAGTCAAAAAACTAAATAAAAAATAAAAAATAAAAGACATTCACACTGGAAAAGAAGAAGTGAACTATCTCTATTCACAGATGACATGGTCTTGCGTATAGAAAATCCTAAAACATCCACTACAAATATTAGAACTAATAAATTCAAGAAGATGTCAGGATTCAAGATCAATATACACAAATCAATTGCATACTTGTAATGAACAATCTGAAAATAAACTTTAGAAAAATAATTCCTTTTAAAGTAGCATCAAAGACTGAACCTAGATGAAATAGTAAATCTGAACAGACCGATTACTAGTAAGGAGATTAAATCAGTAATCAAAAACCTCCCAACAAACAAAAGTCCAGGGTCAGACAGCTTCACTAGTGAATTAATACCAATCCTCTCAAACTCTTCCAAAAAAGAGAAGAGGAGGGAACTCTTTCAAACTCATTTTATGAGGCCAGCATTACCCTGATACCAAAACCAGACAAGGACACAGCAAGAAAAGAAAATTACAGACCAATATCCCTGATGAACATAATCCTTGATAATCCTCAACAAAATATTAGCAAACTGAATTCGACAACACATTGAAAGACCCATACATGATCAAGTGGGATTTATTCCAGGGATGCAAGAGGGTTCCCTATCCATAAATCAGTCAATGTGATACATCGCAATAACAAAATGAAAAATAAAAATCATATCATCATCTTAATAAATGCAATAAAATAATTTGACAAAATTCAACATTCGTTTATGATGAAAACTCTCGACAAAGCAGGTATAGAAGGAATGTATCTCAACACTATAAAGGCTAAATATGACAGCCCTCAGCTAACATCATACTCAATGGTGAAAAGCTGAAAACTTTCCTTCTATGATCAGGAATAAGACAAGGATGCTCACTCCTGCCACTTTTATTCAATACAGTTTTGGAAGTCCTAGCCAGAGCAATTAGGTAAAAAAGAGAAATAAAAGACATACAAATTGAAAAGGAAGAAGTAAAACTGTCAGAATTTGCTGATGACATGATATTTTATATAGGAATCCCTAAAGACTCTATCAAAAAACTATTAGAATACAAAACTATTAGGATGCAAAATTAATACACAAACATTTGTTGTATGTCTATACACTAATAATGAACTATTAGAAATTTAAAAAAAAATCCTATTTACAATTTCATCAAAAAGAATAAAATACCTAGGTATAAATTTAACCAAGTAGGTGAAAAACCTGTACATTAAAAACTATAAGACACTAATAAAAAAAATGAAGAAGATAGAAATTAATAGGAAGATATTCCATGCTCAAGAACTAGAAGAATCAGTATAGTTAAAATGGCCATACTACCCAAAGAAATTTACAGATTGCAGCTTTATTTACAATAGCCAAGACATAGAAACAACCTAAGTGTCCAATGATGGATGAATGGACAAAGAAATTGTGGCATACATATATATACACACACACACATATGTACACACACACACACACACAAAATTAAATTTATTCAGCCACAAAACAGAATGAAATCTTTCCATTCATGAAAACATAAATGGACCTCAAGGGCACTATGCTGAGTCAAATGAGTCAGGGAAAGACAAATATTGTATAAACTCTCATATATTAAACCTAAAAACAAACAAACAAACAAAATAACCTAAAAAAACTCACCAAACTCACAGATACGGAGAACGAGAACATATCAGTGGTTGTCAGAGGCAAGATTTTAGGGTGGGGCAGGGAGAAATGGGTGAATGGGGTAAAAAAAAATGATAAACCTTATACTACTCATTGGCCAATTTACTGAGTAGCAATATAATAAGTCGCTATAAAATAAATTATTTGCATAAAATCAAATGAGTAAAATAAAATTTAAGATTATCTCAAAATATTAAAAGAAAATAGTACAGAGTAGAATAAAATATTTAGGAATGAATTTTTAAAAAAGTGTAAAAATATACACTGAAAAATACGAAACAATTTTAAAAGAAATTAAGGAAGATTTAAATAAATGGAAAGACATCATGTCCATAGAGAAGAAGTCTGAATCTTGTTAAGATAGCAAACATTTCCCAAATCAATCTACAGATTCAATGCAATCCCTATCAGAATCCCAGCTGGTTTCTTTGAAGACACCGATGAACTGATCCTCAAATTCATATGGTATGCAAGGGACTCAAAATAGTCAAAACAATCTTGAAATAGAGGAACAGCCATAAAACTCCTACAAGAAAACATAGGCAATAAATTCTTTGACATTGCTCTTAGTAATATTTTTTGGATATGTTTTCTCATCAAAGGAAACAAAATTAAAAATAAACAAATGGGACTACATCAAACTAAAAAGTTTTTGCCCAGAGAAGGAAACCACCAAAAAAATGAAATGACAACTTACTGAATGGAAGATATTATCCAATGATACATGTGATAAGGGTTAATATCCAAAATCTATAAAGAACTCTATTAACAACAAAAACACAAACAATTCAATTAAAAAATGGACAGATCTGAATTGACATTTCTCCCGAGGACATGCAGATGGCCAATAGATGTAGAAAAAGATGCTCATCACTAATCATCAGAGAAATGCAAATTAAAACCACAAAGAGAAATCACCTCACACCTGTCAGCATGGCTATCATCAACAAACCAACAAATAAGTGTTGGAGAGGATGTGGAGAAAAGGAAATCTTTGTGCACTGTTGGTGGGACTGTAAATTGGGTTAGCCACTATAGATAACAGTATGGAGGTTCCTCAAAAAATAAAAAATAAAACTACCATGTGACCCAGCAATTTCACTGCTGAGCATTTATCCAAAGAAATCCAAAACACTAACTCAAAAAGATATATGCACTCATATGTCCAGTGCAATATTATTTACAACAGCCAAGATATGGAAGCAACATAAACATCCATCAATAGATTATTTGATAAAGCAGAAGTGGTGCATATATGCAATGGAATATTATTTAGCCATAAAAAAGAACGAAATCTTATCATTTGTGACAACATGGATGGACCTGGAAGGTATTATGCTAGGTAAAATAAGTCAGAGAGAAAGATATATACCATATGATTTCACGTATATGTGGAATCTAAAAAGCAAAATTAATGAACAAATAAAACAGAAACAAACTCATAGATATGGAGAACAAATTGCTGGTTGCCAAATGGGAAACGTAGGGGGATGAGTGAAAGAAGTGAAGGGATTAAGAAGCATAAATTGGCAGTTACAAAATAGTCATGGGGATGTAAAGTATAGCATAGAAAATATAGTCAACAATATTGCAAGAACAATGTACGGTGCCAGGTGGGTACTATCCTTATCGGAGGAATTACTTTGTAAATTATATAAATGTCTAACCACTATGCTCCACAGCTGAAACTAATATAAAATTGAATGTCAACTGTAATTGAAAAAAAAAAGAAAAAGAGGAATAGCATTGTGGACTCATTTCCCAATTTCAAACTTATTACAAATCAACTGTAATCAAGACAAAGTGGTACTGGAATAAGGACAGTCAGAGATCAATGGGATAGAAATTGAGGGTCTAGAAATAAACCTATATACCTGTGGTCAACTGATTTTCAACAAGGGTGCCAAAAGCATTCGATGGAGGAAAGAACAGTCTTTCAACTAACAGTGCTGAGACAAATGGATAGACATATGTATAAGAATGAATTTGGACTCTCATCTCACACCATATATGAAAATTCTCAAAACTGGATGAAAGATTTAAATGCAAGAACTAATACTATACAACTCTTAGAAGAAAACTTAGGAGTATAACTACAATTTTGGCAATAAATTCTTATATATGACATCAAAAGCATGAGCAACAAAAGAAAAAATACATAAATTGGGCTTTATTAAAAACTCTGTGCTTCAAAGTATTATCATCAAGAAAATGAAAAGACAATCCACACAATGAGGGAAAATATTTGCAAATCATGTATCTGATATCATTGGCTGCTAGGGAAATTCAAATAAAAACCACAATGAGATAATACTTCACAAGAAATTGAAAAAACTAGAACCCTTATACACTCCTGGTGGCAATGTAAAATGGTGTAGACACTTTGGAAAACTGTCTGGAGGCCTTTCAAATAATTAAACATAGAGTTACCACATGATCTAGCAATTCTACTCTTAAGGATATTCCCAAAAGAATTGAAAATACATGTCCACACAAAGACTTGTATTAATAGCAACATTATTCATAATAGCCTAAAGTAGCAAATAACCCAAATTGCCATCAACTGGCAATTGGATAAACAAAATGTAGTGTATCCATACAATGGAATATTACTGGGACATAAAAAAGAATGAAGTACTGACATATGCTATGAGTACTGATACATATGAATTACACCTCAATAAAGCAATTATTTAAAAAAAAA